>NC_083383.1:11785000-11887500 GCF_031755915.1 Ziziphus jujuba | reverse complement strand
GAAAGAAATATCGTATGTGAAAGGATAAAAAGTATTAGATTTAGGGCTATATGGACACCAATATTTGGATTAAACTATTTTATGAATTATATACAGCAAATAAGATACTGCTATTTAATGGGTAACAATTAGAAAACACAACTAAATAATTTGAAAGTCTGGCCTCCGAGTATTAATTACTTCTATTCTTCTTTTCTTGTGAAAATTTATGATTTTTTTTTTTCCCCATGTAAACAGTTGTCTTGGGGAGCCTCTAGCCAAAAGGAAAGGAAACAAAGGGAGTGTCCTCTTATAGAATAATTGCTAGCTTACCCATAATTCATGTTTTGTCTCCGACTTCCTTCCTTATGGTACACAGTGCTACAATGACATACCACTTACAGCATTTTTAATAGAAATAAAAAATGGCAATTGTGAGAATAGATGTGAATATAGGCAATTTTTAAAAATAAAAACTATTTTCTATCGGTAATGTTTATTTTAAATGTTATGTTGATGTATTTCAAAGATTGTTAAGGTGATTTTATGTCAGGACCCGTCCAGAATTCCTCCTCCGGAACCCTAGACAGCCCTGATCCCAGGGAAATACCACCGAACCTTCCAACGGAAAATCCGGCAGCACCTCCCCTAAGGGATTTACTTACCACAAATTTACCTGCACTGAAAACACACTTCAAAAATATCCCCTTATTCCTCCCACAAACTACAAATTGGTTCCACAAATTGCAGTACTTAAAAAAATAAATACAGTAATCTAGTGCAAAATAAATACAACAAGAGTGAAAGAAATATTACAACTGCAATAAAAGAATAACAGGGTACTGCCGAACTAAAACAACGAGGAAGATCAAGTCCGCTCCGAGTGAACACCGACAACCTGGTACCTAGAGGAACGGAATTTAAGAGTGTGAGATGCTAATCATCTCAGTGAGCGACCCTACTACTATACCATATATTATCACAGTAATAAGTATAAATAATAATTATTTGGAAATAATATTTTCTCTCAAAACCCTTACAATTCTCTCAGTTGGAAAGGTTCCCCTTTTAAAACAATTTCACAAAACCCTTTATCCATATTCCCCGAAACCAAGACATCAATTAAATACCAGAAGCGGTAACAATTATATCTTTAATTCCAATTCAGTTTCCAAACATTTTATTTTTAAAACACAGTTCTGAAAATCATTTGATGCACCCACTATATACCAGTGGCGCCAACAGTACCCAGCGTCCCAAGGTACCGCCAGACAGGAGGTTATAGAGAGAAACCGGCATACGGTCGCGTGGCGTCCCACAGCGCCGCTGCTAACCTGGTGTCCCGGCCAAAGGGGGGTGGCCGCCCTCTCCGATGGCATCCACAGGACACCCTCATAATATCAACCGCGCGCTACTCACACCCACCTGCGCGCTAATCACATCACCTGCGCGCTCATCACACCCACCTGCGCGCTAATCACAACCGTGTGCACACTAACCATATCACATATACCATATCACATAATCAGAACACCAGTACGTGCACGGTGCATCTAAAAATTATAAAATCCATAAATTTAAATCATAAAACAAATTTCACATTTTTCATAAGCATAGCGGGCATAATCCATCCGCTTGAACCGGGAAATTCTCCACAATTTCCTTATAATCCATACCAAAAATTCCATGATTTTCAAATCCACCAACTCCCAAATCCATCAATTCAAATATCCACATTTTTTTCCAAGCATAAATAATTTCTCGAAATATCATAATCAAATCCCATAATATTTTATGGGCATATTTCATAAAAATTGAAATCACCAACATAACCAAATATTTTCCTTGAAATATTTGAAAATCGAATCGTGCCCAATTTACCATTAAAACCACACCAATTTCAAAATCCTCAAAACCATAAAATAATTCCACATGGCATAAATTTGTAGAATTCGCATTTTCTTAAATCCAATAAATTCATAAATAATTCTACAATAAATCCAATAAATATTTGGCACATAGAAATTAAATTCCAAATATTTAATTCACACATAATATATTCATCAATTAAATTCCCCAAAATTAATTTGAAGGTGGGTCACTCACCTGGAGCACGCAATTAACCCATGATCCACTACGGGATCAATTCTACGACTCACCGGTGCTCCTAGAACAAAATTCACAGACAGTCAAATAAATTAATATTTTATTCGGGTAAATAATACCCGGTACCCAGGGGGTCAAAACACAAACGATATCTAGAATTTACGAGTTATATACCGAATCGAAGCTCGAGTGATGCTAATCACAGATCCGGTCTTAATTTTCGATGATCGTACCCGACGGGGTTTGAATTTCGTCGGGAAGCTTTTCGGGTTTCGGCTCCGCAATTCTCCCAAACCGTCGCGAATTGGCGGAAACGGAAGTCGGATTTGGGTTCAGGAGGTCGAACACTGCGGACTGGAGCTGGCCGGAATTTTCGGGTACTCGCCGGAACAGTAATTTCCGGCGGGCCGCCACGTCACCGGCAACCGTCGCCGGAACAGTAATTTCCGACAGTGTCCGTTTGCTGTGAAATTTTGCAGATTTGTAGATCGTGAGGAGAGCAATCCAACGGGACCGACGGTGAGCAAAACGGAGGTCGGACGGCGGAGAAATCACCGTTTGAAGATTTTCGACCCCTCGCCGGAAAACGCTCCGATCCCGGCGCGTCGGTGGTCCGATGGCCGTGATTTTTGGTGGGTAGGCCGGACTTGAGGAGAGGATGCTGGGTGTATGGCGCGTGTACTGTATATCGGCCGGAATAGTGCCGATTCGCGGTGGCCGGCGGTGGAGGGGGAAAAATCGCCGCCAAACTTCGGACGTCCGATCCGGGCGCGTCCGGCGGCCGTTCGCCGTGAAATTTGGAGGTTTTGCCGGAAATGAGGTGGGCAAGCTTTCTGTCCGGCGCGTGTACAGTAACTCGGCCGGAACAGTGGCAAAATCCGGTGGCCGGCGGTGGCTCTCTCTCTCTCTCTTCTCTCTCTTTCTCTCTCTTCCCCGAGAGTTTTTCAAAATTAAAACCCTGTGTGACACTGTTCATGTCACGTGGACCAATCAGAAACTGACACGTGGCGTTTCACTGTTCACCGACCCAAAAAAAATATTAAAATAATACGGTATCCGGTAAACTTCAAACGTCCATAACTTTTTAACCGGATGTCCGTTTTGAGCGTGCCGCTAGTCTGTGAACTCGTATCGACGAGCACTTCACAACCATGCATGAGTCAAAGCTCAATTCCCCATAAACAAAAAGTCAACTCCGGCACCCCTTGGACAGTTTGGACCGCAACTTGTTTCGCCCATAACTTTCAAACCGTAGCTCCGTTTTCGACGTGCTACCAGTCTACGAACTCGTGGCATCGTGCACTTCGCCACGGTGCCCTAGTCATCTCGAAATTCTCACCGAGTCAAAAAGTCAACTTTTGACCCCATTCGGTCAACGGTCAACGGTCAACCTCGGTCAACGTGCACGGATTCCGGTGCGATTTGGGACGGGGTGTTACATTTTATTTTAGAAGTTCCATAAGATATTCTCTACTTTGCATAAAAGTTAAAATTTTCTAAAAAATTAATTAATTATTTTTTAAAAAAATTATAGAATATTTAATTTAATTAATTAATATTCTTCATTAATTTTTAATATATTATCATTAGAGAATAATATTTTTATTAAACTATATACTTTTATGATCGGATATACATATTAATATATATATATATATATATATTAACATATTATTAATTTTTCATCCAGATATACAGCAGATGCTCTCATGCTATTGCTAATAAAGATTGACATATGGTGTTTTCATGTGAATTAAAACAGTAATTAGCTAGAATATGTATCATCCAGACTCAGATGCATACAATGGTGATTTATTCGTAGAGAGTGGCGGTTAATTTTGCCCAAAAGTAGAGTGGTAGTGAAGAATCTGATACTTGATTTTTACAGCGGTGGGAACCAAGAGGTTGCACAAAGAATACGCATATATAAAGATTATTCATTTATGGAAAATATGCTATTTGCAAATATTTATTATACGAATCATATATACGATATAACACTATTCATAATTATATAATCGAAACTCAATTAATTTTTTTAGGACATTTCTGATGTTGTGCATGCTTGTAGGATTCACATGTTTCAATGACTATGACACATTAATAGAAATGTTAATATTTTTTTTACTCTATTTTATATATCATGAAACTGATAATATGGAAAGCAAAAGCAAAAAGTATGGAAATTAAGTATCACAACAGCAAATAAATGAGTAACAAAAGCAGCTTAAAAATTTTTGTTTTGCATTTTACATGGGCTTAACGAAGGAATTAGCCCCTTCAATTTGCTGACTATAAATATGGTTTTAGTCAATGTTATACATTGGAAAAAGAATTTTTATGATCAGGTAGGTGATCAGGGAAGCTACCTGGGGAATAACTTTATCAATTGTCTTAATAGACCTCGATGCGTGCTTAGGATCCTATGTTGTAAAACTATTCTGAAGAACCTTTGTAATTCCCTTTTAGCTAGAGGCTGATATACGTTGTTCATTAAGGATCATAATATGGCTTTTGGTTTGGGTTAGTGGACCCAAATCTCCAGAAAGTAGGATTTTGATCATCAATATAATATTAACTATCAAGAGTAGATCTTGTAATCGATCCACATTTTGTCGTTGAATCTTCAAGTAAATTATCGTTACCAGTCGCTAAATGTTGATCATGGCTAAAATGTTTATCATTGATTGTTTATGGGTTCAGTGTTGCAATTAATTTCTTTTTCTTTTTCCTTTTATTTACAAAATGAGGTGGAAGAAAAATTGGAATGGTCACATGTAATAAAGCACCAATTTTGTTCTGAGAAACTCAAACTTACAAAAGTGAGTTTATAATTGTTTATACACACTTTAGCATTTGCATCAAAATCTTTTAAATTAATATGTGTATTTATATATGTAATGTGTGTATTTATTTATGTCCTATAGTATACAATAAGCTGATTATCATTTTTTTTTCTTTCAAGAAATTGTGCATTTTTGCCGCACCAAGATGCATACATGATTGATCAGTTAATTATTTATGACTAAAATATACCAATGATTGGATGGCGGGGCTTTTTTTTTTTTTTTTTTTTTTTTTTTTTGATAAAGATTGGATGGCGGGGCTTGAATATTAAAAGATCTAACAAAACATGCGAGGCTTTTATAAAGTTATGTATGCCCTTTACCGTTCGCTAAACATTATTCAATATTTAAGAATTCTAAAGATGATCAATGAATATAAATACAATGATTGAATATTCAAATGGCATAGCACTTTTCTCTTTGCTCAAAAATTCTAAAGATCATCTTAGCTTTCACAATGAGGATATCATGGCTTAATTAGGCCAAAATCAGACAAGCTTTTTGGAGATAAAAAGCAAATTATATATAAACAAATATGTCCAAATGAACAATTAATTTAGGGGAATACAACATATGAAAGAAAACAAATCCAAATTTCGAAAGAATCCCAATATTATATTAATCTATAGCTGATTAGGGGCAATTGAATATAATTTCATGAGTCATAGCCCATCTATATTTTTATTGGTTGGGTGGCCGAATTTTAAAATATAAACGATATGCTCTCTTAATGTGACCCTTCTCCGCTTCTTCCTTCTGCCAGTTTCAAGGTCCCATTCAGTTTATTATGATATTAAGATTTGTATCAAGTATTTGTAACGGAGTAATACCAATTTTTTTTACCAAATTATATGATAAAAAGATCTTTCATTATTTTACTGATTATAAAAATAATATAATTACATATGAATAAGTAAATTAAGTTATAAATATTCAAAAGAAAACTGAGGTATAAATGAAAGCTCAATATAAATAATTAAAGTTTGCTTTGAAAAAAAAAAAAAACAATTGAGGAAAAATCACAATATGTTCTCTTCAACTTTGATCCGTGTTTCAATTTGCCCTTTAAATTTTTTTTTAAAGCAACTTTCCTCCTAAAATATTGTATAGTGTCAAATTGTCCTATCCCTAAAATTTTTTCCTACAATTTGACCAAACTACCATCTACTATTCAAATTAACTATTCTTATAAGCAATATACATATTTAAATTATAACTTGTTTTTAGTCAATATTGATAATAATAATAATAATAATATGAACAAAAAAATATTTTGGTTCATTTGTTTTACCAATTTTGTTTAAGAAAAAGTTATAACTAAGACACATATTGTTTTTTATTTGAATATTATAAGGTCAGCTAAAAAAAATTAGAGATGGGTAAATTTAATATTATAATTGAGTTCAGGTGGAAAAAGGCTTTTTTTTTTTTTTTTTAAAGTATTGAAGGCAAATTAAAACATACATAGTTGAAAGTTGAGGCTGGAATTTTTAAAATTTTCCAATTAAATAATGGTTAAATAATGGTCAAATGAATTATTTAATTTTCCAATTAAATAATTCACCCAAAAAAAAAAAAAGAAAAGGGTGGGAATGTGATAAGGAAATATAATGACCTCTCGCGAGTGTAGTAGATTTAAATATAAACATCAAATTATAAATATACGACCATCCAACGGTCGTCTCTGAGTGGCCTCTCCTGTGCCGACGACACGTTATCCCCCAGGTGGGCGCCTTAGCAACTGTAAACAAGATTACGCCAAAAGCCAAACTAACATGGTTTGCCTGCCCTCCAATCCGATATTATCAAATTTTCAAAACACGGAATTATCTTCTTTTTTTTGCTTTCTTTCTTACGGATCATGATTTTGACTCTTTTCACTCATTTTTCAATTTCATTGGACCACGTATTTTAGGGGGACGATTGAAGTTGGAGCGATTGAATACCATTCCTGTTTCTTAAAAATTCTATTTCTTGAATAAGAAAATCAATTATAGCACAATAATTACATCATGATTATTTCCTTTTTTTTTTTTAATTTATCATAGAAAAATTAACAATAATGCAAATAAAACAAGATCTTAGTATCTTCTTCTTTTTTTTATCAACTATTTAGAATCAAGTAAAAGATACAATTTTTTAGATTTTGTTTAGTCAAATCTATATTTTCGAATTAAATCTATCTCACCTAAAGAAATCGCCCTTGTGAAGGGCACTTCCTCCTAAGGTGCTTCTACAAAGATTTAAACACATGATCTTCAATTCTAATATCGACTAATATAAAAAGACTAAATTATTTATTCCAAAAATTGCAATTAATTTAGGAAAAAAGGAAGCAATAAATTCAATCATCCAAATTGAAAGTCCAATACTGAAGTTTTTTGTCTTGTCAGCCCCATATATTTAGATTAAATTATGTGAATGGTAAACCCTTTATATACTTTTATTAGATTCTCTATTGAAAAATGAATTTGAAATCCAATATAAATCAATCAATATGTTTAATAATGTAAACCCATACGTTTAATAATGTGTTTGCCTCGATTATCTTGTACTTTTCTCATCTCCTGTCAATAATATAAGGATATCTTTGGAGTCAAAATATTTAAAGTAGAATACAAAATAGTTACACTAAAATACCCTTTTATATAAATCAAACTCTCATTTCTTAGTTTGACTAAGTAAATATTTTTTTTTTTTTTTGGGGGGGTGTGGGGATAAATCAGTTAGCCTTCATCTGGTTGGTACAATATTCAATTTCTCAGTTTTTTAACTTTTCAAAATGCCTAAAATAACCATTTAAACATATTTTAAATAAAAATTTTGAAAAGTATAAATTATTTGTTACTCTCGTTGAGATGTTTTTTTTACATTTTAAGAGGTGGCATATTGGGATTTAAATTTTTTTATATTTGATATGAAGTTTTAATTTTTACGGAATGGTAAAATTCAGAGTCAAAAAAGATAACAAAATGCGAACAAACTTTGCGGCTATGCCACATTGATCCAAACAGCTGTTTTGTCCTTATCCAGTGACCCCCAAATCAAAACAATTACAAAGAAAAACCAACAACAGCGTCCAGACTCGAGACTTACAGCGTTAGAGGTGACCACAATGCAATTTGGTCTCTTTCAGCCAAATAGACCGCCCTTTTTATGTTGTCCGCCCAACACCAATAGCTTACCAAATTGCCGAGAATGGCAATTTTATTTTATTTTATTTTTTCGGATTGACAGAAAAAAGAAAGTGTACACAATGATTTAATATGTGCATATAGAAGCTCTTCTAAACAATTTTTAATCCAGCCCAATTTAAAGCCCTTTAATTTTTAATTTTAATTTTAATTTTTGCGGACCTTAATAGCGATTGGAGTGGACGATATGACCAAATGTCTTAATTACGTTTTTTTTTTTTTGGGGGGATAAATTCCCAATTGTCCTAGTAAGTAAAATACTAAAATTATTTAATTAGGAAAAAACAAACAAGTTAAAAAAAAAAAAAAAAAAAAAAAACAGAGTCTATGCAGAGACAATTTTTTGTACGACGAGGGGTAAAGCGGGGCCCGCCTTGTCTTTAGTGCCAACTACAGCAGTGAAGTTGAGAGAGAAGGCGGTGGACGCTAACTCAATACACCCTCCAGCAACTTATCACAACCTCTTAACTAACCCATGGTTAGACTAACCAACCACCTCTTTTTTTTTTAACTCTTTAACGCCGTTGTGACAGTAAATTCATTTTTCTATGACGAGAAAACCGAGGCTTGGAGGGACCCGTCAGCAGTATAAGCCACGTGGTATCACCTAACGGTGCCAAGCGTCTGATACTTATGCTTGAGCTACCACGTGGACTCCGCAGATCGTCGCTCCCGTGGTGGGACCGACTTGGTTTTCTTTATCTATTAATATTAATTTTTTAATTAGATGATTTTTTTATGTTATCAAATAAAAATAAAGAGAGAGGAAGGTGTAATAACTGGCGGGTGTCAGGTTATCCTTGTGGTTGGGAATTCCTACGACTACCCGCTGGTCAAACCGTATCAGGGTTTAAAGAATGTTTTGGCACTTTCTCTCTCTCTCTCTCTCTGCTCCTGAAACTGTTCCATCTACCAAAAGTTATATTACATAATTATCCTTTCGTTTTGGAAATAAAATAATAATAAAAAATTAAACCGACTTCATTTTGTTTTTAATTGAAAAATATCCCATTTGATTAATGAAACTATAGACAATTTAAACTAACTATAATATTCTTAGTTGATCTTGATTCAAATATGATAATATAAAAAATTAAGTATAAAATAGAAATAATAAAGATATAATAAAAAATCCCTTTCAAAATAATAATAAAAAAAGATGGTAATCAGCACTAAATGTCCATTGTTTATGACTACTATAAACCATAGAACATAAGGTAGACAAATTCAGTAGAAAAGGTTGAGGAAAAAAACATTAGGAGAGAATATTGAAAAAAAAATTAATTAATAAAATATAATCAAAGATCCAAAAAACAATTTTTGGAACATGATGATCCTACCCTGCCAATATTATTTTTATTCTCTGTGGCTGTGTATTAACATTTTCTTTTGTTCCTAATAAAAGTATATTAGGATTTGAACAATAGTTTAAAATATTAATTTTTTTTTTAAAAAAATTGGGTGAAATTTTCATTTTTTAAATATATGAAAGAAATCTAAGCTCAAAAATAAAAATGGATATAATTTTTATAATATTTATAAAAAAAATTTATATTTTTTTATAATTTCTATGGAAATGTCTATTAAAATATTTACATTAAATCCTTCATAATTTGATTAAAAAATCTATCATTTTCATAAAAATTTCTAAAATATTCATAAATTTCTATAAAATTTTTGAAAATATTTACATTTTTTGGTTAAGATTTTTATGAAATCTTTTTATAAATATTATTGATATTTAGTAATTTTTTTTATCAAATTATTGTTATTGATAGCTTTTTTTTACCTTTTAATTATTTTTCAATAGTTAAGCAAATAAAAAAATAACATTTAATAAACAATAAAATTATACTAGACAAATCTACTAATCATATTATTAAAGAAAATTAGTTTCAAAGTTATAAGTTTATCTACTTATTATTATTTTTTTTACAATAATAAATTTAATATTTGTATAAATATTATAAAACAAACAAAAATTAAAATGTACACAAAAATTATAAAATATGTAGGAAATATAATTTTTGCAAATCAAGATTTAAAATTTTTGTATCGATGATATTTGTTACATACAAACTTAACTCTCAAATATTTATATCGATGATATATTAACAATTACATATAAAATTATCAAGAAGATACATATATTAATAAATATTTTTTATATTTCAAATTTTAAAATGAGAATGAGGAAAATACAAGCAATTCTCAACCACTCAGAAGTTCTTTATACCGTTGAAATAATATTTATAAAATATAATGTAATTGTAATAATTATTTTATATATTTTAATTAATAAATAATTTTATTAAAAATGTGTTTTTTTATTTTTTTTATTAATAATGGTATATTTTTAACTATTTACACTTATTATAAATCGATTTATTAAAAAATATAATATATATATTCAATATTTTTCAATTTTAATAGTCAATTTGATAATTAATTAATTAAATAAGTTAATCTAAAATTTTAACAAAAAAAATTATTTTTTAAAGTAAATTTTGATCAATTTTCATAATTTTTTTTTATGAATTTTTATCGATATTCGATAATTTTATATATTTACATAGATATTTTTATAGTTTAAACTTTTTATATTTCCATCGATATCTATAAAGCGGATAGCTTCAGTGGTTGAGTATCTTTATTTGCGTCCATGAAAATATGAATTTGAGTCATACGGGATATAGAAAGATTCTGAATAGGTTGTAAATTAGGTCATTTAAAAAAAAAATTATATTGATATCGAAATTTTAAACCTTAATTTGAATAAAGCTTTTATCGAAATGTAATTATCTCTTATATTACAAATCCTCCCAGAATAGCAAATGGCTTGAATTCTTTTAACCATAAAAAAAATAAAAATAAAAAGCTTTTGTAGAATAATTTGATATCAAAATTTTAAATTTTAATTTATATAAAGCTTCCATCGAAATGTAATTATCTCCTATATTACAAACCCTCCCAATATAGCAAATGGCTTAAATTCCTTTCACCATAAAAAAAAGCTTGTAGAATAATTTGATATCGAAATTTTAAACTTTAATTTAAATAAAATTTCCATCAAAATGTAATTATCTCCTATATAACAAACCCCTCCCAATATAGCAAATGGCTTGAATTCCTTTCACCATAAAATAAAAAAAAGGCTTTTGTAGAATTTCCGAGAGAATAAAAATCAATGTACGGCTAAAAATATTTAGTTGAACTTAAATAAAGCAATTTTTTTTATAGGTTTGAAAAAGATAATCTAATAATAATATTTAAGTGAATCTTTGAATAGAAAAATAATAATAACATAAAAGTTAATACCATAAATATATAATTATATCAGACTCTTAGCGTGTTTTAAAGATTCTTAGCATGTTTTAAATTTAAACAGTCTTACTGTCAAAATAAATAAATAAATAAATGCTCTCTAAGAATTTAAAATGGGTTAATATGGAAAAAAAAGAAGAAAAAAAGACAGAAGAGAAGGAAGTTTCAGTATATTATTGATACAGTAAAAATATTACATGGCTTAAAGCTTAATAACTAAGGGGTATAGACGCTATTAAAAAAAAAAACCCTTAAAATTAAAATCAATGTCATCGAAAAATAGCTCTACATTTGGTAACGAAAACCAAATACACTAAAAACAAATGGAAGAAGAGAGAATGGTTGAAAAAACAAAACGAAAAAAAAAAAAAAAAAAAACGCTGTATATCATGAAAGAGTGGGGGGTAGTATCGTCATTTAAACTATCCGGTTGCCATTTCAACTGTAGCAAGATATTCGGGAAGCTGCCAAAAACAAAAAATAAAATAATAAGGACAAAAGAAACGGTGTGTCAAACGGGGAAGGGTTTTTAGTAAACGGACGGTTGAGTGGGGTCCATATAAAGCCCATCATCATAATATGCACCGGCTTTCATTTTTGTGCAAGTCCCCAGTCCACAGATTGTATTTGATTACATGGTTTGCTCTTTGGTTTTAAAGGGTCCCGCCAAACACCCTCCTCTTCTTCTCTACGCACCCAAACAGCCCCCCAATTCCCTTTTTTTGTTTTTTTTTCTTCTTTTCTCTATAAGTATCCCCTCCATGGTGTGCCGTTACCTTTGCTCTTTTCGCAAACCTTGCTCTAGACTCTTCTTTTTCTTACTCTTTCTCGTCCTTTCTCTCTTTGTTTGCTCACCGGAACGTGTTTGTTTCTCGCGAAAATTTGTTTTGAACTGATATTTTTCTTTTCTAACTCCCGCTCGGTTCGTTTGGTTGCTGACTTGTCTTAATTCCATCCGATCTCTTCGGATTTTGGTCCTCCCTAACTTATTTTATTCCGAATTTGAGGTAATTATTTGAATATTCTGCCTCTGTTTCTCTGACATAAATGTTGTTTGCGACCTCAAGTTTTTTCGAAAATTGTTGTTCTATTTCATTTTTATCGTTTCGTAGTTGACGTTTTACAGTCATTTTTTTTATGGTCTTGTTTGGAACTGTTTTTGACTGAAAGTTTTGCTCCGTTTGTGGTTTATTTAATGTTGCGCTTCTAAAATTTTACTTAGATTTTTATTGGAATGTAGAAAATTTTCCTCTTATGATTTGTTAGGTACTTTTCATTTTTGTTGATTATGCACATCGCCATTCCTATATTTGAGAAAGTGGGGGAAGTTGTAAAAAATTGCAGCCTTAAATTGTTTATGGCTCAATAAAACTGATCAGGCCGAGTTGTGTAGGTCAATGGAACACTTCCAAAATGATGATCTTGAATACGTAACTGATGACTATTACGATGTCCCTGACTTCGAAGAAGATGACCCTTTTTCTGATGATCAATCCCTCAAGAACGATGATATCGAAGATTTTGACTCAGACTTTGAGGATGAATTTGAATTGGTATGCGTTGTTTGTTTGAAATGTTTCCATTTTAATTGATTTTTGTGAAATTTAATTTTTATGGGGGATGATTGCTGGTTTGGGTTTGTTACAGGACAAGCCAAAGACTGATACCTCGGCTTTAGAAGCTAGAAACGGGAAAGATATACAAGGAATACCCTGGGAGAGGCTTAATTTTTCCAGAGATAAGTACCGGGAAACGCGTTTGAAGCAATACAAGAACTATGAAAACCTCTCGCGCTCTCGCGAAGACCTGGAGAAGGTTGGTTTGCTAATTATCCTTCTGCTGAGTTTGGGTCTTTTACCATTTTAAGTGTATTATGATATCAGAGTATTGGATAGACTATCCAAAAAGTTTTAATTAATCTCTTGTAGTTGCTCCTTATTTGTGAATATGTTGCTAATCTCTTGTAGTTGCTCCTTATTTGTGAATATGTTGCTCTTAAGCCCTGATCGTCATGGGATCGCTTATGGACCCTTGTTCAATCTGTGGACCGTCTGATGCACTTGTTTTGTGAATCTGCTTCCTACGATTTTTTTGCTTGATTACTATTTTAACTACGATTTTTACCGGAAATACAAAACAAAATATTTGAATATTCTTTCTTTCTTTCTTTCTTTCTTTCTTTTTTTTTTTCAAAGGAGAAAAAAAATAAAAGTAAAAGAGGAGAAAAGGAAGTCGACCCAAGATGTTTGCTTTTATAAAAATATTCTTTCTCAGATAGAATCTACTTGCCAATATGGTCTCCGTGGTTAGATTTGCTCTTCTTGGTTTAGGAGAGCTGTTATTTATTTGTTTATTTTTTTAATATTAAATTATTTTTCTTCCCTGTAGTTAACGCATTAGTAGCTGATGGACGTGTAGATCAAAACTTTTTTTTGTTTGGATTAATCTCTCTTAAAACATGTTATCGACAGGAATGCATGGAAGTAGAGAAGGGGAAGACCTTTTATGACTTTCAGTTCAACACGAGACTTGTCAAATCAACAATTGTGCATTTTCAGGTAGAGACACTTTTTCTCTCACCTACTTTTCCAAATATCCTGGTGATTTGTCCGTTATGGTACCGGAAGTATGAGTTATTTAGATTTTGAGCTTGCACTTTTTATTCCCCCGTCCTTTCAGAGCTATGAAAACATAATATTCCTGATGTTTTCTGTAATTGAATACGTAATTCCAGCCACCTTCAGTTGTTTCTGATCGTTCTCGATTCGCATCATATTGCATTAAGTTTTCATAGCAAACTGTCTTATGGGCATGGCTCATCAGAATGATCTCTGCATGGTACTTACAAATAGCATGTTGACCACAAACCAATAGCTATCTGTTTCTTCAGTTGATGTCTTTGTGCTTTGGTATAACTGTCTTTTATAGCTAGTTTGGAATGTATTACACCTATCACTAGTCTTGTAGTTTTGCAGGTTTTATAAGTATTTTATTATCCTTGTGGGATATCTTTATATATTATTATGCTATGTGCCTCGTGCATTAATTTGAAGGTATGCAATTTATCTCTGATTCTTAGGGCCTTGATACAGATTTTATCATTTGGGATATAATATAAATTACCTGCAGCTAACCCAAAGTTTGACTAGTTTTCCAGCTTAAACTATGAGCCAGTGAGGCCATCATAACAATCATTCTTCAGGCCTTCGGACTGGTGATACAGTTTATACTTGATTCGAAGACTTGTTTATGTGTCTAACTTCAATTTTTTTATAAACAATCATCTACTTTTTTCTTAAACTGCTAGTCATTTATATATATATATATATATATATATATAAAGAATTCACGGTTTAATTAAATTTTTTTAGTTCTTGTAATTTTTTTCTTTATTTTAAAACATGCATTTCTAGTCTGACCTAAAATCTTTTGTAAATATTTCATTCGCTGTCCTTAACGGTAAATCTTAGAACTAGTTTTAAAGATTATTTTATTTTTTTATTTTTTTTTCATTTTCTGTTTTCTTTAGGAAATATGTCAATGCTTTAGTTAGTGACCTCTACGTGGGATTTGAATTTATGGGATACTTGTTGGATAGAAATGTGAAGGCTCACTTTCTAACTCTAATATTTGACCCCTTTTTCTCTTGTAAAAATTAAAAGATGATTATTTCAAAAGTTCAACCATGAATATATGTTGGATATTCTTTTCTACAGACATGTTGATGTGATGCCTAGTTGGCATATGGATGCATCATGACTATGGTACGACTTTGGCATTCCTAAGATTTGCAACTTTGTTGGTGCTATGTCTTTTGATTTGCTATAAGTAAGCTGTTTCTTATCTAGTATTTGTTGCATTAGCGGAACACATGCCCTGGTCGAGAGATACGCATCATATGCTTGCACATACAAAGCTATTTCCTTTGGAGCATGTTAACCATCATAAAACTACTTTTAAGCTTTAGATGTAGTTCTAAATTAAGCAATTAATATGCTAATTGGGTTCTTTAATTGGCTAGCTGACTAGCACTGGACAATCTTATAACTTTTTAGCCATGTTAAAGATCTATTTCTGAAATTTTGTGGTTCTTGTCCCGATTTTGTAGCAAGTCATGCACAGAACTCATGAGCTTAGTAGGTTGTGTATCTGTACCTTTTCTGTTAGTTACCATAGAGCCTTTTAGGCTTCCTAGAAAATCAAAGTTTACAAGGTGGAATATGCAAAAAAAATATGCATTGGAATTGCATATCAGTACACCAGTATCTGCATTTAGTATAGTTTCATGAATTTAATGCTGTCATTTATTTTCCTGCATGCATTCTGTTTGAATTTAAAATTTGCTGTGTTCTTGGTATGTTGTTAATAATCCTTTCGTGTTCTAAAAACTGTTGTGTTTGTTGGATGTTGAATATGATTATGCGCCTTTAACCCCTCTGTGGCATTTAGGACTGCTATTTCTCTCTTTATTTCAGCATTTAAAGCAGGGTGGAAGTTAAAACTGAGCAGCAGGCGCGACGTTGTTAATATGGTATGATAGGAAAATATCTGAGCATTTAAGAGGCCTCATTAGTAATGTAATTAATTAGCACCATGTATCACCAGGTCATGAGGGGCCTTATTAACAGTAGCTTGACTTTTTTCGTTGTTTGTCTGTTACTACTTACTAGAGTTATTATAAGCATCATTCTGAGCCCTTGCAGAGGGATGTCTTCTCATATATTTTTATGATGTGATTCCATGTTCAAGTTTGTGTTATTTACTATCCATTGAGTATATTCTTGCATATTTATTTTTCTTGTAAGCATGTTAGGTAGATCAGCATCACTTTCAATTTAAATAGTTCCTTTTGACTTGTTATTATTCAATATATTATTTGCATTTAAATCCTTAATGGATAGGAACATTCCACTTAAGCAGAGGTGGAATGTGGATTATTAACGCAGTTGAGTCTGTGTTGGGGTTTGCAAATTTGGTTCGTCAGTTTTGCTTTGCATGCTATATGCATATGCATATTCAATAAAAAAAATTTTCACCTCATTGTTAACTTTCTTCTTCTTCTTCGACATTATAGTTTCCTATTGACTTTTTTATTTGGATGTTAAGGTCAACATTTTCTTGGGGTTTCTTCTTTTTTGTCTTGTGAGGAAGGCTAGGGACAAATGCTGGTTTTGTGGACTATCAGTTACATAGTATTTGTCTATTTGCTTTCTAGTTGTTCTTAACATTAATGTCGTCCAGCTAGTTTCTCAGGTTAAATGAATTTTATTACGACTATTCTTCAGATCAAATAGCATAAGTATGTTGTACACTAATTAATTCCTCCTGACTGATGTTACATAATTTGCCTCCAGTTTCCTTTTTTGTTAATTTGTCCTTTTTCTTAGTTGCAGTAGGATGTCATATTAATTCCGGGAGTTTGTTTTTTTGCATTGTTAATTGTAATAGGGATATAGCTATTTACCTTGGTTTCTTTTTTCTTGTCTAGCTGAGGAATTTGTTGTGGGCTACATCAAAGCATGATGTATACCTGATGCAGAATTATTCAGTAATGCATTGGTCGTCGATGCTTAGGAGGGGCAAAGAAGTACTGAATGTGGCAAAACCAATCATGCCGACCTTGGTAAGTAGTTACTTGGTTAACAAACACAAATGAACAGTTAGTATTTCTTTTTGCCCTTCTTGTGTTTGTTACATATATATATATATATATATGTCCGTGTATATTTTGCACTTGGAATTACTTTTTAACTAGTTTGAAGTAATTTGACAGAAGCGTCCTGGATTGTTGCCCCCGTCACTATCTAGAGTGCAGATAAGCACTATGGCTGTTAAAGAGAATTTATTGGTAGCAGGTGGTTTCCAGGGTGAGCTCATTTGCAAGGTATGTAATTGGGACATGATGAATAACCTCTTATGAAAATTTCATGCATATTCTAAGCATTTTATGTCTGATCTCTAAAATTGTTCTGTTCTGTGGGGGCAGTACCTGAATCATCCCGGAGTTGATTTCTGCACCAAAATAACAACAGATGAAAATGCCATCACCAATGCAGTGGACATTTATCATAACCCCAGGTTAGTTAATCCTTCCTTAATGAGTAAATGGAGTGAGCATCGTCCCTTGGTAAAGACATGCAACTGAAGCTGATTTATGCAGTGGCTCACTGAGGGTTATGACTGCAAACAATGATGCTCAAGTTAGGATCTATGATGCTGAAAATTTTGCTAGCCTTAATCGCTTTTCCTATGATTGGTCTGTGAATGTGAGTGCCATACTCTAGATACACCCCGACAATATGGGGTTTTTTTGTTTTTTAAATTTTTATTTAATTTTTATTTTTTTAAAAATCTTTTTTTATTTTTCTCATAATCGTGTTTATTCTTGTTATGGTTATTCGCAGAACACCTCGGTAAGTCCTGATGGGAAGTTGCTGGCAATACTTGGTGACAGTGCAGAGTGCTTAATTGCTGATGCTGAATCTGGGAAGGCAAGAAACCTTTCTGACATCCTATTTAATTTGTTCCGAACATGTCTTATATTATGTTAATGATATGTCCTGTGACTTGAATGCAGGTCACTGAGAACCTCAAAGGGCACCGGGACTATTCTTTCGCCTCAGCTTGGCATCCAGATGGCCGAATTTTAGCCACGGGCAATCAGGACACTACCTGTAGGTTGTGGGACATACGAAACCTGTCGGAATCTCTAGCTGTCATAAAGGGAAGGATGGGGGCAATCAGAGCGGTTAAGTTCTCTGATGATGGCCGGTTTCTGGCTTTGGCGGAGCCAGCAGACTTTGTTCATATCATTGATACCCAATCTGGATATGTCAAAGGACAAGAGATTGATCTTTTCGGTGAGATTGCCGGAATATCCTTTAGCCCTGATGCTGAAGCACTCTTTATTGGGATTGCGGATCGGACATATGGTAGCTTATTGGAGTTCAACAGGAGGCATTTTAACCAATATCTAGCAACAATTTTCTAGTGGAGTGGGCGTAAAACTTGATCACTCTTTTGGAGTCGTGGTATATGGACTTGTACATTCAGCAAAAGGTCTACATAACTGAGTTTGCAGATTGATCTTTTTAATATGTTTGATGTCCCAGGTCTAAAAGGTGGCATTTATTTAATTTGTAGTCCCTCCTAAATCCTGGGTAGCTGCCAGTTTTAGGTAGTGGTTATTGGTGCCTAATTTTTTCGAAGGTGATTTTGTTTTTAGGTTTTAAGAAAGCAGAAATGAAAGTTTTTTAAAGCTGAAATGAAAGAATTCTTTTCTTTGTAGAAGAGGTGGTTGCGGTTGGTTTTGTATATTTTAAACAGTTAATAATTAATTCTTTCTCTTTTTTCATTTCTCTTTTTAATCTCTAGTTTCTGATTACATTTAAATTTGTAAGGAGATGCAATCAACTGGTTCTTAATTCTTAAAAGCCTAAAAGGAAAAAAGAAAATGTATATATATATATATATATATATATACATATAGAAGAAAAGGAGAAGAAGAGGGTTAAGGTATGTTTGTTTTTCAATTTTAAATATTTTATATCAAGCATATTTTATCATTAAAAAATATTTATATTCTAGTAAATTTGCATTCATTCTGGAGATTGATGTTGTCAAGTGCCAATAAAGCATAAATAATATGCTTTTACATTGTCGGCAAGAGACCATAGGGTAAATTGGAAGAAAATTAAGAGGCATCGTTTTGAAAGCTAAAACAGGGACATGTGGCTTGTGCTTATGCCTCTCCAACAAACTAGTATTTAATATTTAAAATTAGGGCATTAAATATTTAATTAGAGGAGTTTTTTATTTTTATTGGTCGAAATTAGATGAGGTTTGAATGTTAGCATCATCGAGGTAATTGTGGTTTTGAAAAAAAAAAAAAAAAAAAAAGGTAGGCAGTTGTCACTTACATCAAATCATCCACATATTATTAATTGAGGGAATTTGGGTGTCGGCCAAGATCCGGCAATACGAGGCCTTTTTTCATTCGATGAACAGTAATGTCCATATTCTTCATGTATTTAATTAATAATATACATCGTGTCAATAAGGAGACAAACTTGCATACAGCATCTCAGGCCACGTCATTCTTTACCATTTCTATTTAATTATATGCTAGGCAAAATTAATAACTTAACAATGATGCGCGATAAAACAAAAATAAGTGGATCTATAAAAATTCATATTTATTGAATATTCATTTATAAATTATGTTTATACGATTTAAAAAAAATTTTGAAGGAGAAGAAAAATGTTTGTTGCATGTTGATTGAAGTGGAGCCGTGACCAAGTGACGGTTTTCCATTTTCTTTTATATATATATATTACTTTCTGACATGATTGTGTCTTTTCAGCTACAAGCCAGTCTTAGCCCAAATTGAGTTTTGTTGATGTTAGCCCAATTTTAATAACACCGCCGCTCAGTGGAGCCCAAAATTTGAGCCTATGTTTTCAAAACAATGTGTAGGAATAAGGAAGAATATTTTTTTTCCTTATTATTCTTTTATTTATTTATTTTTTTTAAAAAAAAAAGAGAAAAAAGAAAGAATAAAAAAACGACATTATAACGCTCTTGGTTGTTGGTTAATAAAGTTTGGTAGCCAATAAGAAGTTTGGCTCTCTATAAACGAGGTTCAAACAACATCATAATGCATATCCATAATATGAAAAAGCTCGAATACATTATTTTGTGGAAATTTTGGGTAGATTTAGTCCATTAGATTCTGGTGTATTTGACTAATTTTGTTCTTGCTCAAAGATGCATGTTTTGATTTCTTTTCAACTTCTGTTTTTTCAAGAAGAGCTTTTTACTTTTAGTCGTTCTCATTTTAAGCTCTTTTGAAAGTCTTAAAAATAAATTTAAAAAAAAGAAAAAAAAAAGAAAAAAGGGAACTACAGAAGCATCATTTCATAAGTCTGATAAACAGGGCATGTGTATCATGCAACTAATAATTTGTGGGCAGTGGCTTTCAATAGTTCGATAGTTCTAAAAAATTTCCACATCATTACATTTACTTTTCTCTCTTCTTTTTCCTTTTCTTTTTTTATTTTTTTTTATTCATTTAGGAAGAATAATTAGCACTCAATTGGCACTCCAATTGATCCACAAGGCTGTCATTACAAATAATCAACTTTTTAACACTTTTAACTCTGTATTTTCTGTTGGTTCACCTACTTTGCTATTCTTGCATTCATGAAACATGGGCATTAATTGAACCTTACCAATCAAATTTTAGTCATTATTATGGAAAACTCTAAAAGATTCTTGAGTTGTATAAATTTTCTCTTTTTCTCATTATATAATGACAAATATTAAAGTAGTCTAGAAATAATGAGAGAAAATGACAAAAGTTAGTAGGGAAATAGAGGCGAATCTATCAACAAAAGCTAAAGCAAAGGAAAGAGATTAATATTGAGGCTGAATGACTGCCAAAGTGAAAGCTTCGAAATATTACCACAAAAAAAAAAAAATGGTGAAAATTTTTGAAAAGAGTTAGCATAGTAAAAATTAACAATGAATTTTTATGAAAACGCGTGAAAAAAGAAGGACAAAAGTTGGTCAAAAGACCAGTGCTTCTTAGGACCTAAAGAAGAAAGAAAAAGAAAATTATAGGTGTTAAGCAATACAAATAGCCCTGTTGCCCCATTTTTCAACGAACAGTGGAAAAAAATATAAATGAAATTAAATTTTATTTTTTATTAATTTATGTTTTTAGAATAAGTGGTATTATGGATTTTAAAATTAATAATTTTTTTTTAAAGAATTAAAAATACATGTAAAAATTTTTTTAAAAAAATTATTAAAAACTTATATAAGAGTCTAGAAAAAAATCCAAAATAAATAAACCTACATGCTTCTATCATCTTAAAGTCTAGAAAAAAATCCAAAAAAAATAAACCTACATGCTTTTATCATCTTAAATTTGTGAGATTTACAGTATTTCAACAATGAGAAGTATATTGGTAAGTGGTATTTCAACAATAAGAAGTATATTGATGGTTAGTTTTGTTTAAATAAAAATATGAGAAGAGAAAGAAAAGTCTAAAAAGAAAGGAAAAATACAACAAAAAAAGAAATGATTATCCAATAAGCTCAACATGCATGAAGAACTGCATGGACTAGTACAAATGCTATATTAAGTACTCAACAAGACCATCCAATTTAGATTCAAATGATCAATATTCAATATTCTGATCTTTGATTCAAACCTCCAACCACTAATCCAATCTGGATTCAATTCAAACTATCACTCATGTTTCGATATCTGAAAAATCTTTATTAAGTAAAAAAAATGTATTTATTATTTATAGTGTAACTAAAGGTAAAATAATTGAAGAAGATGAGTAGTGTACTAAGTATCATAGAGCGCAAAATCTTCTTCATTCAAAACAAGTATTTCTTGCCGTGCACGCCCTATGCTCAAATTGACTTGAAATCCGACTAAGATTTTTCTTTTTTTAGTTGGCAAAGTTGTTTTGGCTTATAGGAAAAAAGTAAAAGAGAAGAGAGGATATGAAAAGCAAGAGAAACGCTTTTGTAAAAGAATTCTGTTTGCTCACTTTTACGCAACATTCCATCCATGGGCCCAAAACATAGTTCTTTTCGTTTTCCTTTTTGCATAATATATATTTCTTTAGGTTGGTCATGTAGAAGTCCTATATATATCACGATCAAAATGTTTGATATTGAATCCTAAACCTTCTTTGTATCAAAATTGAGCGCAAAAAACAGATGTGAACACAAATAAGAATCAGCTAGGGAGATGAGCGATGTGCAGTGTCGTGAAAAAGTGGGATTTGAAAACCCTCTCCACCGAATCCATTGAAATATCCTCACTATAATGACATGAAAACTGCTCTGAAAGTGACAAGAATTATTGGTTTGATTAGTGCCCGATAAAATTTCAAAATGGCACCTGTTCCATAAATGCGTGGTCCATCCATCAGCATGCACTTCTGAACCTTTCAAGAAAAGGGAAATGGGCTACAATCAATTATACATACTTGCCGTTCTAGTTATCTAACCCAAGTCTTCACCTTATGTTGATGCGTGTGGAAAATATTCTGCTTACCTTAAATTCTATATCAGCTTGGTATATGGTCAATACTAGGAATGTTAATCCTGCTTCTTATGGATCCAGTAGACCTGACCTTCAAATTCTGATTCTCCATTGAGAAGGCTAAATGCTATGCTGCCATATTATGTCAAGATAATTAGAGATTAAAATTTCATAGTATCCTCTTGCTCTAAATCAGACAGTACAACATTAAGAGATTCAAGGTCACTAGTAAAAGTCTAATTGGCATCAAAATTGGATGTTTTGCCATAAAAGATGAACTGCTCTTTTAGCATATATTTTCTTGCCAGTGAGAAACCAGCCAGGTACTTTCTGATTACTCTTCTTCTCCCTCTTCCATGTGAAACTAGTCACTTGGGTATTCTTAATTTTATCAATCTATCAGTTGGAAAACAATAATGATACAAGCAAATACGTGAATGTGGATTATCCACGTATGTCCCAATTAAGTAAGTGGCTGTAATACAAGGCCTTAAAAAGATTTCTTTGCTATTCTCTGTATTAATAAAACTCCATTTGCCGTAATTTTAGAAAAGTTAAAACAACTTTTAAAGTTTAAAAACTGTTTTTTAAAATATTTAAATAATTTTTTTGGAAATATTACAGATCTTTAGAGGAGCTTTGAACTAAAGTTAATAAATAATTATTTCCTCAAAAAGTAATTTTTGAAAAATGAAAGCAGGACTTATATCAAACAAAGTTTAAAAATAATATAATGACTAAAATTGAAAAACCTCTAATATACATATCATTTTTTTTTTTAAAAAAAAAAAATCCTCTATAGTTCAAATAAATAGTATTTTCAATTAAAAAGCAAATAAACAATGTTCAAGTAATGAGATATGTATTGACACACTTTTTATTCCAATATATATTGCTATGTATATTTAAAATTGAATTAATGTAATTTAGTCTAATTCCTTCTAATGCGATTTTTGTTTTTTTTTATACAAATACATTAACTAATTCCTAGAATTTTTATTTTTATTTTTATTTTTTGTTTTCAGTAAATAAATAATTTCATTTGAATAAAACATGCATGAAATTGAAATTAAATACAGGTTTGAATCCAAAAAATTCCATAAAAGTTGCGGAGATTTGAATTGAAGAAATGTATCGGATTATTTGGTAAACTTATGAATCTTTAACGTCACTTAACGTGCCAATATACATTTAGCAGGATCGAATATCAACAAATTTGAGTCAATGGATTATGGAGTTTGAATGGTTAAATATATATTAAAAAAACAGCAATACTAGATGTATCAAATGATTTCTCAAAGTGTTTACAAAATGATATGGCATAAATATTAATGTGTTATTATTTTATTGGTTAATAAATAAATATGATCTACATATGGATTAGTAAACTTTTAATTAAATTAATTAATAAAATAATACCATAGAAAAATTTTATAATGCGGACAGTTTGTATGTGGACCTGGAACATTGACGATGAGTTTTGAATAAATTACTATCAATATTGTCTGTATGTAATAGTATCAACGATAGTTTTATAAAAAATCATCGTCAATATTACAGATCTGCATACTGACGATTCACACTATAGACGGACTCTAATATCATATATTTACCAAAACAATAAAATAATATTCACATCATTTTATAAACTATATAATGAACTATTTGGAGCTTTTTGGCCCAAAACAAAAAATATAAACATTTGGAGCTTATAGTATTAAACTAATAATTCACTTATTTTCAAACAAATTTATGTACCATTTTTATTTTGAAAAGGAAATTGATAGTTAATTGGATTAGGACACCCCTCATAGTTTACCTTTTACCTTCAATCCGATAAATTGCTTTGTAATAGAAAATAGAGTAAAAGAGTTCTTCTAATTTTTCTTCTTTTTTTGGTCTATTGTAAGCAACAATTTATCCTTATTAAATAATAAATATTGCATGTTTTGCATTTTATATCTTAAGCTATATAAATCCTTATATCTAGATAATAATGTACAAAATATACAGTAAATTTTATGTATGACAAAGGTGGACATCGATTCGATTCTAATGGTTTTATGAAAACTAATTTTAAATATAATAAAATATTAAAAATTATATATATGTATAATCTGTTCAGTTCAAATTGATTTAGATTGAATCAATCATATACCAAAAATAAAATCGAGTTAAACCATGTTGTTTAATCAATTTTATCAATTCGTGCTCATTTTTACTATATAATATAAAACTAAGTTCTTTGAATATGGTTTGGCAACGAGTTGGTTTTTGATTTATTATTTTTAATCTAATTGCATATAATTTATTATTATAATTTAACAGAATTTGTTATAATTCTCCTTGAATTCATAGTTTTCTTTCTCTTATTAAAAAAAAAAAATACATATACATATAGTTGGTTTTATAAAAAAAAAAAAAATCAAAAATCAAAATTGATTTAAATATTTAACGAATTCTAATTAACATTTGAAATAAACATACTTAGTATACGACACATAATAAAATAAAATAAAAAAGCAATAAAAAAAACCAGCTTTAATAGACCAAATGAGCAACAAAATTACAATCCATCAATTTTTTTTAATTTATTTTTTTGGCTAGAGGAATCAGAATGGATATGCTTTATAACTGAGGATAAATGGTCCAACCTCAACGTAAAGTTGCAGCATAATTACTTAAGCTTAGCCAATAGCCATAAGAGGTAAACCAAAAAAAATAATAATAATAAAAATTAAAAATTAAAAAATTCGAAATGTTCTTCTGCAGTCTAATTATCTATTTATTTATTTTCAGTCAAATAAAAATTTATGGGGAAAGAAAAAAGAAATGGCAGGAGGATCATGGGAGCGGAGTGGGTGGCTGAGCGTGCAGTGTAGTGTAACTAAGTTTGACCGGGTCCATACTGTCAAAAACCCTACTTCCTTCTGGTTTTGCTTCCAAATTCAATGCGTCGACCTCGACTAACTAGCATCCACGTGGCCAAACGTAACTGTTGCTCCAATTGGACCCCACTATCTCACTGTCAAACGAAAACCGCGTGGAAAAGCTGCAATTGGGTCACACTCACTCCCCACTCTTTTTTTTTTTTTTTAATTAATTTTTAACTTTACGGCGTCATCACGGACTTTGCCTTCGTCTTCACGTTTTCCCCTTTCCAGTTGCTCTGCACACCGCCAATTTATCTTCTCGCGATATATCGCTTAAACCCAACATCTCCCCTGAATTTCAAGGCTAAATTAATCAACTGTGTAAGCTTTTTTTTTTTTGCCTTTGCTTCCTGATCAATCAAGGCATTTTTGTAAATGAAAACGTCACCAAATCGAGAAAATGGCCAATGGCTAAATTTCTTTTCGAGGGCTCTATAAAGATTTATTTATTTGCTACTTGTAGGAAAAATCATACTGATCTTGATTGATATTGAGAAATATTTTTGACTTAGAAAAAAAGCGCAGCTTTGAATTCAAAAGCAAAATCTATGTGGATTAGAATCGACCCAAAGAAAGTTTTTCATGACTTGGAGAGACCAAATTAACATAATCCATGTGTTTGCTAGCTGGTTTGCATTTTGCTTTTTTATCATATTAATTTTTTTTTTTTCTTGGCTTATGGGTTGATATAACTTGAAATCATTAATCTTAGATTTTCAAAAAAAAAAAAAAAAATTTGTTGGGGGTTGGGGGTTAAAGAGTTTAAAGAAACATGATCAAGGATACAACTAGGTAGGAATCTATAACAGGGATGAAATCAATTATGAGTTTTCTAGTAACATGTAATTCCTATATTCCAATCCATGCATTATCAATTCATCAATACTCAATTATTATTCCACGAGTTGGATTTAATTATTATTATTTCATGTTATGGTGGATTGCAACTTACGGTTATTGTAGTGGTTTTGTCATTGTTTTATCTTTTCAAAAATACCTACATCATAAAAGAATTAGAAAAGCTATACGTAAACAATAATCTTTTTTTATTTATTTATTTTTTGACAATTTAATAAGTGTTTGACAAATTGTTAAATTAATATTGTTAAAAATTACAAAATTAAAATTTAAACATTTGATTAAAAAAAAATCTATTTTAACTGTTGTAATTGTATATAATAATTAAAATAGATATAAATTTTCTATTTATTTTATTATTACAATATAATTGTTTTTTTAATAATAAAATTAATAACATATTTACATTTTTAATCTCACTTTCCTTGCATTAACATTAAAAAAATATATAAATGGTCAATAAAACAACGAATAGAGAAAATCATGAGAAGAAACCATAAGAAATAGAAATATAACTCTAAAATTATAAATTGATAAAATGAATTTTGTTATTATTTAAAGGATATAATAATAATTTTAATTTTAAAATTCTGATTATATTGGAAGGAAAATTTGATAAGCCATGGTGCGTTTAGAATTGCTTTTAAACTCTTATGTTTGGGCTATAAAAGGATTTTTCATTGAATGTAATGTTTGACAAACCTATAAAACCTATAATTTTTTTAATAATCTATCCTTTTAAAAAGCTAGAATTTGAGAAGAAGCCAACTGTAGTTTTTTAAATTCCTCCTTCTAGCATAATTAGAATTTTAAAATTAAAATTATTATTATATTCTTCAACTAATAATTAATTTAGTTTTACATATTTATATGCTGTAATAATATATATATATATATATATATATATGAAGAAATAATTTTTTATATTTATTTTGATTTGTATAAACAATTAAAGTAAATTATATATATATATATATATATATTTACTAAATGCTAAGATTATAATATTATAACTTTTAACTATTTTAAAATAATAATTTGCTAAACACTAATGAGTTTATCAGAAAAATTGATTGTCGCTTGGCAGAGCTTTTGTTTATTTTTCCATAAACTATGGTAATCCTAAACTGAACCTATCAAGTTATTTCTTAAATTTTAGTTTTTGAAAGGAGTAGATTAAAGATATAAAATTTATAGTTTTATGAAATACTACATTTTATGAAAAATTCTCTTATAATCCAAGAAGGGATCTAAAAGCAATCCCAAAATCATTGAATTTGATTATTAGTAGAAAAAAAATTATGAGAAAAATCATAACTTGTAATGTTTAATATACTTTTTCTTTAAAAAAATGCAATAGTCAATAATACTTTTTTATTTGTTTATTTTAAAATTTTTTTCCTTTCTTTCTTTCTTTTTGAAATTAGAGCATACTTTTTCATTCAACAAACTCACTCACTTAAATAATAATAGTTAAGAATGTTAAGTTGGACTAATATAAATACAAAGCCTGACAACTATTAAAAACCATATTTAAATCAATGTATCGAAGCATACATACAAAAAAATAAAAATAAGAAAGAAAGGTCAATACAAGAGCTAGACCAATAAAAGGCAATAGGAAGGTAAGTTTATTGACTAAAATATAATAACAATTAATAATTAATAAGCAATGAAAAGTATAATTAGCATATGCAGGAGGATATACTCTTGAAATAAAATAACCTTGTTGGAGACTAAAAAAAAACAATTCCATCTACATGTAAAAATATCACATCTATATGAAGTTATGAACCTACTTTGGCCTTTTTGACTTTACAATTTATAAGAAGGGATCCAAAGTCTATATTATAATTGTGGAAAGAGTTTTACAATTTGTGATCACATGAGTGATGGTTATAAGTTGAATTGATACGTCTTGATTCAATGAATATTAATTAATTGTATTTAATATTTTTTAACTTTTTAATATTGAAAACTTAGAAAGTAAATCATTCAATGACTGTATAAATCCTATTAATACTTAAATCATTATTGGTAACAAGTAACAATAATCTTGTTAAAATAAATATTTTATTTACCTCCCATGATATTTGAGAAAATTGGAATTGTTTTAATTGATTTTTTTGGCTCTAAATACGTTTCATTAATAAAATAAACTGGTGAGTTTCAAATGAACTATGATTTTATTTTTATTTTTTAAGAATTTTTTCACACTTCATCAATCGAAATGTTTATGAAGATTCATACAGTTTGGCTTTATTTTAGTTTACGTTTCCATGAAATAAATAATATTATTGACTAACTATCTTTATTTTTCTTCCTGCAATTTTTATGGAAATATTCTATAAATTTATTTATCGTTTTGTGAAATTTCTTCAACAATAATGTAATTTGCAATTATTGTTACTGCTTCAACGTGCAACACTACAAAAAAGCAATAATGTAGCTTGCAATTATTGTTGCTAATTCAACGTGCAACACTATAAAAACACTTTGTCATAGCTTACATCTACAAATAATTTGATTTTTTTTGTTTTTTAACTGAATGTCAAACAAGTGGTATATAATTCACCAATCTAATTCAAATCAATCAAATTAATCAAAATTTATATTTTGCTTTTGCTTAATACATCAATTAAACCTCATTGACTTTTTTTAATCATGAAAAAAATATTATTAATATTATTATATATAAAAAAAGCGATAATAAAACTTAGGAAAGTGGGATGTAACTTGCAATTATTGTGTTACTAATTCAACGTGCAACACTGTAAAAACACTTCGTAATAGCTTAAATGTACAAATAATTTGAAATTTATTTTTTATTTTTTAACTAAAGAATGTCAAACAAGTGGTAGAATTCACAAATATAATCAAAATCAATCAAATTGAACGAAAATTATACTTTGCTTTTGCTTAACACATCAATTAAGCCTCATTGACTTTTTTTACTTATGAAAATGAATGCATAGTATATTATAATTTAATTAAAAATAAATAAATAAATGTGTGCGATAAACACACCAAGCTAAGTGGGAGTTGGGGCTGCCGCACGACATGCCGCAAGAGTCATTCCGGATTCTCCTAAACCCACCTCGGTCAACTAACTTAACCAACGCCTCTACTATTTCCAACTTTGGTTACTCTTGGCTCAATCGCGCAGCTAAACGTGGACACCACATGCCCACATACATACGACACGTGTCATTTTATGCATTCGACGTTGGTTCTGTTTCGCTTTACACTGCTCGTGGGTCAATCGTTTTAGAAGCGCTCAAAGCTGACTTGGTCTGGCACCGCAGCACCTGGCGCCGCAATTGAAGAGCTTGTCTCTGTCACGTGGTTTAACACGTGACATGTTTGTTGGTTGCCGTATAAGGCCGTAACCCAACCCAAACCACTGTCCAACCCAAAAATTTAACCGCAGTTCGCATTTTCCAACTCGGGTCGGGGTTTTTTTCCCCCCCTCACGTTTCCAGTTTTCCATTTCGCGGTCAGAAAACAATTTCCAACCTCTCGATATTTATCATCATGACGTCAGAAACGCACTTTCGGGTTTCATCTTTATTGTCATTAAACGGCTGTAATTATTTGTGGTCGACCGGCATTTTCCTACCCGGTCTAAGAATATCGTTGTCAAAAAAATGACCCTGATGTGATAGGTTTTGGGTACGTATACGATCCTTCATTAATTGTTCTTCTCAACCGTATATGTAATCCTAATTAATTTAATATTCACCAACTAAAAAAGAAAATCCTAATTAATTTGATTAATATTTTTGATGGGGTAGTGGAGAGAATTGAGATTGGGTTCGAACTAGATTAAAATAATAAATTCAGGATTTTTTTTTTGATTAATTTCAACCTCTGGAGGTTTCTATGAAGTGGGTTTGTCTTAATCATAAGAAAACCTAAAATAATAATACCATATACAAATTAGTATAGTGTTAAGATAAGAAAGAAATAAATTATATAAGCAGGTTTGGTCAAATCCAAATGGAGAAAGGTTGGTGAACCATTAATTTTGATCACTAGCCATCTATCAACTTCCTCGGCTTGGTGCACACCACCTTATTTTGCGGATAAGATTTAATATGAAGTTGAAATTGATTTGATTCACAAAAGAAGCTAAAATTATTCAAATATTAAAAAAAAAAATGAATAAATAAAATAGTGAGGAAGGAATAGAGCTTCAGGCGTGCAATTGTCAAAAAAGAAAAGAAAAACGCGGTATGAACGCTCGCTCCACGAAGATTTAGTCAAACAGGCTTTAAGGAATTAGAAAACGGCAAGTGAACAAGAGCTGAGTTTACCGACACCTGACTGTTGCGTAAAAGACAGGTGTCGGTGTATAACAAAGACTGTTACGTGGCGAAGGGTGATTGGAGGGAAGAGCATTGATTGAAGGGGGACTTACGTCACGAATAGAACTGTACTAGGTGAGACAGGGACGTGGAAATTAAAAAGAGCAAGTGGGGGGTTAAAAGAGTGAGATAATCGAGATTAACAAATGAGATTAATGAGGATACTAATATTTTGGGACTCTTATATAATGGGCAGAAGGTAGCTATTGCGGAAAAACATAGTGAGGCTGAGAGATAAACACAAAAAAGAAAAGAAAAAGAGCTTCAAACAGGAGAGAAATAAAAAAAAGAGCGCAGAGAGTTTAGATTTAAAAAACAGTGTGATTGGCGATCGTGTTTTTCTAATTTTTTTCCCCCCTTCTGTAATTCCCCGCTTCGCTGAATCCCTTTCTGTTAATCATCTGTCTTTCAATTTTTCTGGGTTTTTGGGTTTTGTTTTTTTTTCAAAAACGTGAACAAAAAGCAGACTTAAAAAAGAAGGATTTTTAGAAAGCCAGGTGTTTTCAGAATCGAGATCCAGGATCTTTGTTTTCTATTTTTATTTTTATGTTTTTGGGTTTCTAGTTTATGTTTAGTTTTTGTGTTTTTCTAGATTTTTTTTCTTAGTTGAAATCAGCTTTGGAGGGTTAGTTTTTGGTCCCTCGAGGTTGGATTTTTTTTTTCCTCCTTTTTGGGTACTAAAGGGGTTGATTATTTAAAACCTCTTTGATCTTAATTTTGTTTTTTTTTTCTTTTACCTGTTCTTTAAATTTTGATAAGAATCAGGTTCTTCTTCTTCTTGTTTCTTTATTTTTCTTTTGGTTTTTGTTTGGAAATTATTTGGGTGTTAATTTTGAAGGCATGGCAGCTACAATGGAATTCTACAGTAGTAGCGGAGCTCTTCAATCATCAGATCCCTTTACGGGTGAATTAATGGAAGCACTTGAACCTTTTATGAAAGGTGTTTCCTCAAGTTCCCCTTCTCCTTCTTCTTCTCCTTCTTCAAATACTCATTACCCTACTTCTTCACCTTCTCCCTCCTCCTCCTATGGCTTCCTCTCTTTCTCTCCTTCCTTCCAAACCCAGCCCAGTTTCTTCCAAGACGGTTGCTCAACCTCGATGACCCATGTGGTTTCAGACGGGTTTTCGACCACCCAAAACAACCACTTTGGTTTAGAGCAACAACCTGGATGTTCAATCGGGCTAAACAACCTAACCCCATCTCAGATCCTTGAGATCCAAGCTCAGATCCAACTCCAAAACCATCAAAACCTAGCTTGGCAAAATTCCCATCATCATCTTCAACGACCACAGCAGCAGCTTAATCATACACTCAGCTTCCTCAGCCCCAAACCCATCCCCATGAAGCATGTGGGTTCGCCACCAAAACCCACGAAGCTTTACAGAGGGGTGAGACAACGGCATTGGGGCAAATGGGTCGCCGAGATCCGGCTGCCGAAGAACCGCACCAGGCTTTGGCTCGGTACCTTCGACACCGCTGAAGAAGCTGCTTTGGCTTACGACGAAGCCGCTTATAAGCTAAGGGGCGATTTCGCAAGGCTTAATTTCCCGCATCTCCGGCAAAATGGTTCCCGCGTCACCGGCGAGTATAAGCCTCTGCATTCCTCTGTTGACGCGAAGCTCCAGGCTATCTGTCAGAGTTTAGCCGAGAACAACGAGAAACAGGGGAAGGCAGGGAAGTCTTCGTCGGGGGGAGCGACCAAGAGGTCGTCTTCTTCGGCCTCGAATCGCTCCCAAACCAACTCGAACTCGACGGTGACGAAGGTTGAGCAGCCGGAGCCGGAATCGGAGCCAAACGTTTCGGAGAATTGCTGTAAGGTGGAGGTTTGTTCTTCGTCTGTGGTGATGAGCGAGAGCGATGGGTCTGCTGGATCTTCGCCTTTGTCAGATCTCACATTCCCAGAGCCGACTGACGGTCCTTGGGACACCAGTGTCCCGGACAATCTGATCTTGGAGAAATACCCATCGGAGATCGATTGGGAATCGATTTGATATTAAAAAAAAAAAATTCACCATCATCGTCATGTTCATGTTCGTGTTGTTAATCATGTTTGTCAGCATTTGTAATTTGTAGGGGACTCTAGGAAATTGCAAGGTGTTGAGTGACGAGTGTGGTTGGTCTTCTGCAATGAAATTTTTGGCATTTGCAGAGCCTACTCATTTTTAGGAGTCGAGTGGGGTTTTTTTTAGGTGTTAATATTTTGAATTGTTGTAAATTGTTCGCCATTGTCAGCTGGTTTTTTTCTTGCTGGACCATGGTAGAATTGACTTATTTTTATTAGTATTATTCCTATGTGTCTTTTGCTTGTTCATAGGATGTCTAGGAAAGCGTTTAAATCTCTTGTAATCGAGTATTTTAGTCCTCATTTAAATTTAAAATAAATTGTATTATTGTTTATGCATGTAAAATTATGTTGTATCTCCTTTTTATTTCATTTAATTTTTTGTTTAATTCGTTTTTTTTATGCCTGCCTCTTCTCGAACTTGTGTTATGGTGGACACAACTCACCCACTTGACCAGTGGCTATTTTTGTTGTTTAATTTGTGTTATTGATGCTGACGGAGAAAAAAAAATAACAAAACATGTGGGGGAGCATGATGGAGATGTCTTGTTCTTCAATTTAACAAAGTCATCATATCTGGTTCTTAATCATACCATGTTTTTCTGTACAAATGGAAGAAATTTGAGTTTTGAGAAATGGGTTGAAGAGGGTGTTGAGAACTTACTACAGCCCCTTGTTTTGTACCGTCTGTGGTACTCCCAAATATGTAGGTTTGAATTTTTTTTTTTAATTTTTATATAAAATTAATTATCGCTTTTTATAGGTAAATTTGTAATTTATGTTGCTGAAACATTATTAAAGCAACAATTTTTTCAATCCTTTTACTAAGAAGAAGAAGAGTAACATGATAATATAATAATATAACATCATACCTTGTAAAAAACCACAAATAATTTTTATACAAATGGAAGAAATTTCAGTTTCATAAATCGGCTGAAGAAAGAGAGTATAGGTGGGACTCCCATAACACCACATATTTCTGTACCATTTGTCTTTTTACTCGTTAATCACCGTCTACTTTACATGAATTTGTATATCTGTATATTTTTCTCAAACAATTAGTTATTAATTTTTATAGATGAATTGGCAATTTTTGTTTACTAAAACATTAATAAAGTAACAATTTGATTCACCGTTTGGCTATGAAGACAAAGAGCGTAACATGGTAATATAATTAAACGAAGTATTTTTTATTTTGTTTTTTGGGGCCATAGCCATGCATAATAAAACCGTGTTATAAAGAAGAGTAACTTTGTCTGTGACAGTATTTGGATTCACGAGGCACCGACCCTGCAGATTTCATGTGTTTCATGGAAGAAGGATGTGGAAGTTTTGGTTAGATTTTCAGGTTGGATTTTGGACAGATGTGAGGTGGATACAAAATTTCAGTCTTGGACTAAAAAATTTCAGTCTTAGATTCTCTTCACACTGCACTGAGCATTCTTTCAATTTCAGCCGTTTTTTTCAGAGACGAAGAGAGCAAATGATGTGCCCAATAGCATTTACAGCCGAAAGAGGGATTTTATTTTTATATTTTTTGGTTTGAAGCCGAAAGAGGGATCATGTGCTATGGGAAATGGATTAATTTTATGATATATATATATATATATATATTGGGTAATGGGTTCATTTTATGATAATTGGTTCCAATGAATGTAACCCATTATATATATGCATGCTTTCTTAAAAATTACTCAAGCTCGGGTAAATATCTATGTCGGCATATATAATCCAATCTCAAATTTCAATAAGCTTTTTTTATATTTTCTTTTCTTTAAAAAAAATAAAATAAAATTCGCACCTTTGTTTTCTCAAGGAGTTTGAATATATAATTTTTGAGCAAAACAACAAAAGCTAAAAAAACAATTACAATAGAGAAGAAAACAAAAACAAGAAGATGCTGAATTTGTTCAAGAAGATGCTCTATTTTATCCCAGTCTATTTGTTTGATCAAAATATACAAATTTAGGCATCATCGCCCCAAAAAAAAAAAAAAGAAAAAGAAAAAAGAAAAAAAATATTTGATACAGAAAAAGAAGACAAGTTGGAGGGTTATGTATTTCTTGTTAAAAAAATATGGATGTTTCCAAGTTGCCAATGGGACATAGAACAGCTAATTTAGGTTTAAATGTTTCCCTTAATTTTTCTTACAAATCAAAAACCTTTTGTCAATTTTTGCGTAGGGAAATTATAGAGTTTGTTGATTCTTGAAGGGAGGGCGTTTAGCTTTTAGCATGCTTTTCAACTCTAGTAATGAGTTAAGACACTGGACTTTTACCATAATGGATGGGACATAATAAGCACCCTTCTTTCTGATTGCTAGTTGTCCAACTAGCAATTAAGATCCAAGGTCACGTTATACAAGATGTTAAAAAAAAAATGGAAAATTTGAAATACAAGTTAATATAAAAGGGTGAAAAAGATGCAAAATGTCGTTTACGTAGAGTAGAATCACATGCTTAATAGGAAATCTACTCCACGTAAATCTACTCTCAAGCAAATCTACTCAAATAGCTTGAGAGTTTCTATTTTCTCTTTTGTTTTTTTTTTTTTTTGGGTAAAATGCTTGTGACCACAACTTGGTTTCAAACCGGATTGGCTTGAAAGCATTTGTTAGTCTATACATCCACCTAAACATCAAATAGTAGATGCTTCTTTGTTGGTGCACTACTTTGTTCTTCGCATTTTTTTTTAACAAACAAGAAAACAAAAATTTTCAATGATTCTTTTTTCTTTAAAAAAAAAAGAAAAAAGAAAAAACTTTTTTGAAAGACATTGTAAGTAGACAAAAAATGGGGGGGTAAATAGTGTCCCATGCTCTATGATAGTACAAAAACAGAGTCATTGTGTCGCATGCCATGTGGGTATTCATTCATAAGACATGAAAGTGTGGCCAAAGATGAATATAATTTGAATGGAATAAACATCTTTCGAGGTCACTTCCATATCTCCCTTTATTCATATTCTCAAAAAAAAAAAAAAAAAAGAAAAAAAAAAGAAAAAAAAAAAGGCTTAATTAATAGACGTTGGAAGAAAAAGTTTGTGGGCTTAACAGGATTCCCAATTCTTACAAAGCCTGACCTGCTTGTCAATCTCTAATGATATCATTATTATACCTTGAAAAAAAGGGTCAATTTTTAAGTGCCAAAATGAAACTTATTAGTGCGAAATGTGGAAAAGCAAAGGCATTTTATCAACAATGAACAAAGGGAGAGATACCCACGTGGACAGTGATTTTGTCCTCTCTGCACCTGTGCGGATCATTTTGCTTTCTTCAAGAATCTTCAAGGTTTAATTCATAAGAAAAAAAGTTACAACACGGAATTTCTTTTTTGTTTTTGTCTCTTCCTCCCCAATAGTTATTTGTCTTGTTCATTTATTTATTTTTCAAATATAAAATTTATATATTTGATTCTTTAACAGGTTGGGATATATTATTTTTTTTTTCATCCTTTTTCTTTTTATCCTGATAAGGATAAATTTGTGTGTCTTTCATATTTTTTATTTTTTAATACAAGATTGTTATGAAACTGTTTTCGAGCTATGAAAATTTGGGCTTTACTATCAAAGTTCATGGGCGGCAAGTGAAGGAATATTGACAAAGGAAAGAGAGTGAGCCGCTTGTTTTCACTCTCAAATCCACTTCTCCATCATCCCGTATGGGCCTATTTGAGTGGAACGAGTGGACTACTTTAAGTTCAACCCAATCAAATCGAGCCATTTTAACTCTTAACAGATTGAATAGAACTTTGGACCAAAGGTGCGAAATTTATTCACCAAACATTTGTTATCAAATAATGACATTTTGTTTACCAAATTAATTGAAAAAAAAAATGTGGCATTTTGTCAAGTGAGGCATCTATGAGATCTTGGGTTCAAACACCCCGCCCCTTCCCTTTAGTTTAGAAATTGATTTTAATGATAAAAATGATACCAATAATAAAATAAAATAGAATAGAATAATGCGGCAATTTATTAATAGTTAATTGAATAATAATACCCTACCATCATAAAAAGGTTAATGAAATAATATCAAATTGTTAGATACCATAAATTTAATTAATATATTTAATATATATAGAATTACTCAGAAACTTCAAAAAATTTTGTCCAACATTTCGAACAGATCCTTATTTTCCCTTTATTATTATTATTATTATTTTTTTCCTCAAGTAACCATTAATTCGACTAATTTTTTAGTTTATTATTCAACTCCATGTTAAACACAAAAATAAAATCAATGCAACCATGGTTTTCAATTTTATTTTATTTTATTTTTTTGATTTGTAATTTCGCAATCTATCTCGATAAATTCTTCATTAAGAAATGGGGAAAAACACATCTTTCTTCTTTGAACCACATATTCACAAAATCATGGTTAGTTACACAAGTGATGGAAGTGGGACATTGACGAGTTAAAGATCCAGAATTGCAACCTACTCCCATTGTTCATGCAAAAAGCATCCCAAAAATTTGTTTGTGATCAAAAGATTCATCCCAATCACAACCAGAGTCCATTACATTTCCCCCTCGGTCGATTCCCCCAAGAAAGCCATTCACCGGCAAACCAACATATTCAGCACCACCGATATAAGCCGACTGAATCAATCATTGGAATTTACCAATTTCCATCTTCTTCTTGATTGCTTTCTGGCCATGGTATATAAAAGAATCTAGTATACCAGAAACGGTGAATACACCTGTACAAAACAGACCAAAACCAATGGCCATGCATCTCGTCAAAACAATAGCAAGAGAACTGACATCGAAGAAATACTGATCAACTGCACCAAATTTGAAAATGGAAACCACAAAAGTATGCCCACAATTATCTTAAACATATAACAGTAGCTGTCAAGTTCACAATAATGCATAAAAATCCTTTTAATTTGGAGAGAGGATTGCATATAAGTTTAGTTGATCCAAAGCTTTTGATACTAATGGAACTGTTCTAAGAGTTAAAATGAAAGCAATTCAAATTGGTGACATATTGCCAGAAATAATGTTATGTCAGTATGCTGTGTTAAGTGGTGCACATACCTCCGACAATAGCACACACATTTGTGAGGAAGTGTAAAAATGAAATATGTTCTTCCGTGAAAGTAACCTGCAATTTGCAAATAAGATATGAGAGAAATGGAAATAACCATACATCAGAGCACCTGGAAAGAGACTTGAAGAGTCAAAGAGTATGGAAAATTTAATGATAAAAATTAAAGAAAAATCGAAATACACACACACACACACACACACACACACACGTGTACAAGCAGCCACACCCACCTTGATTGGAGAAAGGTCATAAAAGAAAAAGACTCCAGGAAGAAACTGAAGGTTGCCTATTTCTGAAGTCCTAAAATGCTCAGTTACAGAGAACTGCAAAATCAATTTTATACATTGTCATGTTTCATCCATACACAATTATATATATATATATATATATATATATATATATATATAAAGTAAAGTGGAGAAACTTAAAATGTCTTTTTTATCTTTTTTACTGCACCTGATTCGACTGGATAGTATGCCCATTCACATCTGTGTATACGGTAGGTACAACCTGCAAAACATAGCAAACAATTGTAAATACTCGTTGAGAACAGAAGGAATTTATCAACTATTTCACCATATAGCAAGCTGTAGCTTTCACGATAAAAGGACAAGGAAAATGCTGAAAGAAAGTGATTACAGAGGCCTCCAGGACGCTGACCTTGATAAAATACTGATACATCCCACTCGGTGTTTCTTGTGACCAATGCACACTAATGATCAGAAAGAGAATGTAGAAGAAGAATATGTCAGTGTAGACAATGTCATAAACAGCCACCATTTAAGATATCAAATTTTCAGCAAAATTTTTGACCGATCAGACTTCCAAGTCAAAGGAATGAAAAAAGCACATACCCATCAAGAGGATTCATAGCACCAGGAAAATAGTCTCCAAAAGCCAACCTATTTATCTTGTGACTTATCTGTATCATCAATTATAAATTAGTTTTTATCTGGAGAGCATAATGGAGGTTAATTTTAATATAAATTTCCACAGAATAAACACAGACAAAGCAACTAGATGATGCAAATTTCCTCGGCATAAATGTTTTATTTAAATGAAGAGAATTAAAGGGAACAGACACGACGTCTTACATTAAAGCTATCCTTTTGAAATGCCAGAATATCATGTACGTGCATATTTGATTGCTGAAAGCTTTTCCCCGGTGCAAAATGGAAATTCCCAGCTACCTTATTAACTTCCAAGAACCCATAAATATTGCAACCTTCACCTTCTTCGTCTTTAACTCTCTGTAGGAAGCCTTCTCTCTTGCACTAAAATGAAAGATAAATTCAATTTATTCAATGTTGCAATTGGTATATAGGTTGTAAAGGGGAAAACAAAGCCATTCAAGTGGGAACGCAGAATTAACAAGTAAAACCTAGCCAATCAGAGAGGACTAATGATGAATTAAAAGCACATTTGAGCATTTTGAAAAGAATGAAAAATAGTATTCCATAGTTTAGGAAATGTCTAGGAGATGGCCCCTGTGCATGTGACATAGTGCTAATGACTTGGATAATTACAATCAAGTACTTGTTTTCCATCATCCATATCACATGGAACGATTCTAATTGGGAGGAGTAAATCTTATTCCATATCATCTCAGTTTCATCTAGTACTCTAATTCCTCTATCATTTGTATATGCTCTACGCTTGCACATCTGTGCCCCTAAATAAGAAATAGATCCATCATTACAAAGAAATCCATTAAAAGTTTTTAACTGAAACATGTATGGAGAAAACAAAAAAAAAAAAAAATAAATAAATAAAACAAGGACAAGAGTAATCAATATAAGATGAAAAGATGAAGACAGAAAAGATTACCATATAATTTGGGCCCTTTTAAGATGTCAAGGATGTCTAATAACGATATTCCATAAACTTGGAATACAATTAAAACATCAAACTTTAAAATAAAAAGGGTATATAGGTCAAGGTAAGGGGGTTATATACCAAAAATGAATATGGCATTACATTATTAAGAATGAAGCTAAGGGTTTTCACCAAATAAAAAGAATGAAGTTAAGGGCCCTCATAGAATTCCAAAGGATGGATAAGCTACGCCTACATGAAGTGTAGTGATATTAAACAACTCCATGTTTTTATATAGCCTTGGTAAAGCTGCCAGCAACTGCAAAGAACTTCCTTTTCCTTTTATTATTATTATTATTATTATTATTATTATTCATTATTCTTCCTCACATTTAGACATTTAGTAAACTTAAGCCAAGAGCAAAACATGTTTATACATGAAAACATCTCATGCTAAGTTGACATGCAACCTAGGAAAACGCAAAGAACCTACATAACTCTTCCCTGGTGACGGCTGCTATTAAATGAAGACAAACCCATGACCACAATACAAACAAGAAAGACAAATTTATGATTTATATGGTATTCTAAACAAATATTAACTGAGAGAATACAGTTCACTTGTAGAAAAAGGACCTCAAGCATGCAATGCTTTAAGTAAGAAAAGCTTATCAGAGATGTGTTCAAACATCCATCAAAGCATGCAAAATAAGATCACATCTGCACACTACAATGCAAGCACACACATGCATACATTATCAACCAACTTATGCACTGCAGGAAGGAGAAGATAACCTCAAAAAGACATGAATCCCCACAGCCACATAGCCTTATACTAGCAACATATAAAAAACATTCAATGGTTCCAAAACTCAGAAGCACCAATTCGGTTTAATTAATAAAGCTCAATCAACCTAGTATAATGTTTATAACAAAGGTTTTACATTATAAATCATGAATGAGATTAGAACAAACAGTCTACTACATATAAAAACATATACATACATTATTAATTTAATTAAGGAGGCTAGATCAAAACCAATTAGTATACATGGAAATTTTACAACTTGAAACAGATAGCATTTAGTATATGCACAATCAGGCAATGCAATAGTAACACACAATCTCCCTATACATGAGTTCATATAAATGAGGCAAAAAACAAGCATTGAATATTGATCGAAAGAATGTCATGAAAGAAACTGTTAAAAATAAAACCTCCATTTGTTTCTCAAGAGAAAGTGGCAAGAGGGAGAATAGAACTATCTCATCTAATTTCTCATTTGACGCCTTTCCAGAGACAGAGATAGAATTCAGGTGCAAATCAAGAGGAAACAATAACAGCTTTGTCTGTGTAAACAATTAGAAAGATAAACTTGCAACTCTTATTGACATCTTGAATACACTTGACTACTAAACATTGCTTGAAAATCTAAAGTCGGTTTTTCTAATTTGCTACAAAATTGGATATAGCATAGGGCACGAAATACAACATGAAGGGCAAGAGATGGCACTTTCCACACAACCAAATCAATATTAATATTGTAATCACGTGAAAAGTAAAGTTTACAATATTTTTATGTAATTCAGTAATGCCAACAGACCTGGTCAATCAAATCTGGATTTGAAATTGCCCAACCTTTTTTCCTATATGCTTCACGGACTTCTTCACAGTTATTACAACATTCTTCATCTGACTGCAGTAACCAATAAAATAAATAAGAAAATGAAAAGACAAACCATATCAGTTAAGTAAAATAAAACTTCTGCAAATGGAAATGAAGGAAGCAAATTTCAACTACAGGCAAAATGCCTAATAAGAGGTCCATCATATATGATACTCAAAGAAAATTACGTAGCAGGAGAAGGACAAGCACTACTACCTAATCAAACACTCAAATGTACAAAACCATGACTGGATAAATTTTGAGCTAAGCAGTCAAATGTTTTCCTACCAATCAACTTAAATAGCTGGTTAAGCTATGTAAATGTAAGTTGCACGCTAGACAAATTAAAACGAAAAAAAAGAAAAAGAAAAAAAAAAGAAAAAAAAAAGAAAAAAAAAAGGAAAGAAAAAGTAATACAAATGGAGTTTCAACCATGAAAGCTATAAGGTGTATGCACTAATTGCCAGATTGATTAACATAAGATGAGACAATTCAGCGTTCTCTCTCATATAAGATGTATATTTTACAACTTCCAAATAATATACAGTCCATGTAGAGAACAGATATTGGATCTAGATAGACAAACATACTGCTTCTGCACCATAACAGGAGCCACAGTATGTCTCGTTGTGCTCAAGCCGCCCACCATGCCTCTGTAAAGGCTTCTCAATCTGTGTAAAGGAAAACAACAAATGAGGAGAAAGAAAACAGAAGAATAAACAAAAGAAAAAGAAACATAACTATCCTAATCATTTTCACGGAAAATTATCTAAAATTGAAGAATGAAATTAAATAATATCTACAAAGCTGTTCTAGTGGAATAAAGAGAAGGAAATCTTAGCTTCTGTGTTTGTTAACCTTTCTTCCTCTATAGATTGAATTTTGAGGTTCTTAATAAAACAATATTGATTTAAAAAATAAAACTTCATTGAAATTTCACTAAAATTATGCGAACACAATCATGGGTTATCCTATTGTCCCCATATTTATCATTGAAAAGGCAAGGGACTACACAGGAGAAAATTTTCAGATAGACAAGGCAGTATTTTGGAAGAAAGCATGTCACATTACAGAAAAGGACATTCCTCTATTGTAATTCACTAGAAGGAAATTCAACCAAACATTTGGAAGGATCAACAATATCAATCTCAAATCTCAACTGGATATGCTGAACAGGGGAGAATATATATTTATGTAGAAGTAAATCCCAAGAGATGAACTTCAAGCAATTACTAACCTTGGGTGCACCAATTCCATCTTGCCTTGCTTCTATTACATTGCCATGTGAATCTAACCTTTTTTTGAATATATCATGTCTCTGCAAGTTAAATAAGACAGACAAAATTAGTAGCAGTGAAATTTAACAGCAAGCACAAGGATGCAATGTAAAGAACAATGTAATTGGGTATAATTATAAAATGAAAAGGAGAGAACGTTTATTAACAACACCACCATATATAACTTTTTGTAACAGAAAAAGTAATTTTAAAAAGTAATATCAAAAGCATAACTAATGTTCAAGGTAAATGGAAGAAATGCACTTCTTGCAATACATACTACATCAAGATGCTGCTCTCCGCTGATGTCCATTGCATCGAGACTGAGTATGGAACAAGGAAGGGCAGGAAAGGTGACATCGAACTGAAATTTCAATCACCAAAAATTGCATGGACCAATTAGTTTGCGAGAAATTGGCATAATATACTACAAAAGTATAAAATTATAATAGCAATGAGAAATATACAAACAGAATCAGGCTTCAGAATCCATGCAAGACTTTTAATGTTACAAAGAAAATCCAAGAATAACAAAAGGTGAAATTACAGTGCAAGATCATATATCTGAGAAAATATTTTTTAGTACTCAGAGAAATTAACAACATTACATTGATACGTAGGGTTTCTCCTCTTGAAGTATCTACCACAAGCTTCGTTTCAGTTACAGCATGAAGATACAACCCTGGACCCAAGTGAAAACATAAGTTAACCAGAAGACCATGGTCTAGCATTTGAAAGAATTAACTTTTTTCTTCAAAAAACGAAAAGAGAAACTATTCTACAATAGCAGAGGGGCAAACAACTTTGGCAGGGAAACATAATTATATTTGGATGCAACAATAAATGGTAATTAACCTATAGCTTGTAATGCTCCAAAGGTAACTCCAACAGTTATACATGTATTTAGACAAACAAATATAAAACCATATATAATTTCATCCAATTTAAGTGGAAAATGTTGCCATGAGGATCAGCGGAAGAGAGTGAATGCAGGGGTTCAAATGTTGCAGAATCCCCTCACTTGTGATAAGGAGCTCGTTGGCAAATGGATAATGTAGGTCTCTTGCCACACAAAGAATGTTACTTTTTTCTTTCTTTGATGATAACAGAACTTTTATTTAATATAAAATAATAATGAGGAAATATATCGGTAAATAATAAAGTAACTTCCACATGCCTTCTTCCAACCAAATTAATTGGCTATAACAAAACTCGGGCACAAACCAAGCAATACATCAAAATTCTAACCATTTTGATCATTTAGAAAAGTCTAAACAAAATCAAGGCCTCATCCAACTTGTTGATTAACTATGGTCAGCAGCTCAAATGCATCAATTTTGTAACATAAAATTTAGAAATGACTTCAATCAAAGATCAAAATAAAGCAACCCATTTGAAAGGAAATCAAAACAAATAAGATTTCATGAATAACAGGACGAAAAAATAGAGAATCCTAATTTACATATAACCAGATCAACCTCAAGAACTCGCTAGGCATAACCCATTTCCAACAGGCAATGAATAATAAAAATTGAAATAAAGGAGCTGAATAGTGCAGGGACATGCATAAAATTACAGAAACAGAAAATAAAAAAATAAAAAAATAAAAAAATCAACGAAAACAATACGATAAACGGAAAGGAAAACGAAAGGGACAAGAAAAGAACATACGGAGCTCGGACAAGAAGAGCAAGAGCATGACAATGGAGGATGCGAGGGTTATAACGCCACCAGAAAGCGTACGGCTATAGAAATCTTCGTTGATTTTGGGATACGCATCCAAATTCCGAAGCTTGGTCATTATATTGTCCATTTTTTATTTAAATTTTTTTCTCAAACTCTCTTCGAAATCACAATTTAAAAAAAAAAAAAAATCCTGGATCCAAACCTTAATCCCTTAATAACAATTAAAAGAAAAAAACCCTACAAATGTCTAAAAAAAAAAAAAAAAAATTCAAACGCCCCGTTGAAAATGATAGAGAGCGAAAGCGGTACTTCGATCTGAGAAATTTGACGGGGCGTTTGAGATTTTTTTTTTTTTTTTTTTTTTAAATTTATCGGCCGTGGGCTTGAGTCTAACTTTAAGGGGGTTCGGGATTTATATATTATTTTAATTTTCTTATTGGGAAATTTTCATTCTTTTTTTTTTTTTAATAAATAAAAAATGAAAATGAAAATTTGCTTAATAAGGGAGAACAGTGGGGGACCCACCGAGTGCTTTGACGGAAAATAGCGGTTTCGACACCCTTTTCTTCCGCGGTATTTTAGTTGTCTACGCTCCCTTGGATTTCCCACTCTATATTTCCTTATCTGTTACTGTCCTATTTTGTGTTTTTTTTTTTTTTTTTTTTTAAATTAAAAAATTATTGTTTTGTTTCCCCCCCCCCTCTAAATATTGCTACTATTTTGCAGTTAAAAAAAAGAAAAAAAACAATTCTAGAAGATAATGATCTGGTTCAAATAATATCTATAATCAAATAATATCTATAAACATACTTATACATTAAACATTTGTAAATGACATCTTGTACCCAAATAATACTAACCAATTCTGTAACTCCACATTGATTGGTATTGAAAAATGACCCCCCAAAAAAAAAAAAATGGTATTGAAAGTAAGAAGTTATACAGTAATAATACAACAAGCATAAAAAACATTGTAAAAATTAAAAACCAAATAATATGATATCTAACATAGCAATATAAATTAATAATGCTCTATTATTATAAAGCGGCAAAAATTAGTGAAATAGTAATAATTTATTAGTAATTAAAATTTTAATTTATAACGTTGGTGAGCGTAAAATGTTGTTAATAAATACTGCCATAATAAGAGATAAAAAAATGTTCAAGACTGCAACAATCGGTGGTTTTATGGTCCGAGGAAAAAATGAATTGAATTAGGGGCAGGGAGGGGCAGAAAAGTAAATGTTTATGGCAAAAACTGAAAATAGTGGATGAGTGAACGCCATCCAATAAAAACCTACCAACATGGTATCCAATAATATAAGAATAAAAAAATGATATGAAATGTAAATACAATATTATCATTGTTTGACATCTTACGTTCACGGGAGCTTTTGGAAATCATATATATTTTCATGTTATCACCGCAGCATCAGTATTTTTTATTATCAATATAAGTTTAGCTTGGTCGATTATTACACACACACAAAAAAAAAAAAATAAAAAAAAAAATGAAAAGGGTTTATTACGTCAGAAAGTTTATAATATATATGTATCTGCATGAGCTTCCTAATACAATATGCGATTCAAATACATAATAATTTTATACTCGTTTTCAAAAAAAAAAAAAAAAATTGTTCTTGGATTTTCTTCCTTAATTGCAAATGAAAAGCCTCAGACCAAATGGCAAATGAAGTTTTTTTTTTTTTTTTTTTTTTTTTTTTTTTTTTTTTTTTTCTTGTTTGGTTTTGTTTTGGGGGTGGAGTGGGACTGATAACTTGAGATAGGCCTATCTTGTGCCGAAAGAAGATGAAAATTCCAAGCCCAGGCCGGTTACAAAATGTTGGGCTGGGCTAAGAGTCTTAAATGCTGACGACCATGTAGAATTTGGACAGAATGCCTAGGACTTGGGAAAATTTGCCAAAGTCCAGAGTTCGTCTACTTTTATTATTATTATTTTTTTGGGTCAAGAAAGTCTAGTTATTTGGTAAACAAAATTTGATGACAAATTTGGCAGTTCTGTAGTACTTTTACCGTGTTAATGATATTTTGTAATTAAAAAAGAAGAAGAAGAAGCTCAGTTGCCACTCAGCCTAAAGCCTTGAGCATTGTCCAAAAACGTGCTGTAGGAGTAACCCATTACCTTCTGGGTGGAATTGCCACAACATGGGCATTCTTCTTAGCAAGAATTATTGCAGTCCAATAAAATTACCAAATGTTCGATATGAAAACTAATAAAATTAAATAAAGGCTGAGAGCTGAAAACGGAGGGATTAGTTATCAGTTTGGTGTGGAGATGCAAGGTGAAGTAAATGCATGGAAAGGGCAAGCAAAAATGTGATCTTCGTAGTGTACATAAACCATTAAAAACTAGTATGGTAACTTTGTGTTAATAAATACAAGGCAAAGTAAATCCAGAAACGTACTTCTATTATTAGCCTTGTCATGTATTAATTTGTGGGCCTTTACTTAACTTAGGCCCATTAATTGTTAAATTCGATCCCTAAAAGTGCTTTTTAGGGCGATGACCATATGGTTGAAAGTTTGTAATTAATCGAAGAATAAATGCAGTTTCAACAATTTTTTTTTTTTTCTTCCCCTTTGAACAAAGTTGCAGTTCCAACTTTGCAATTAAATAAATTTGACTCTGCTTTGTTAGACTGTAAATCCTTTTAAAAACAAAAAAATGTTTAGATAAATTAATAAATTTTTTAGCTTTCATATTTCTATTTTATCAGTTTGTTCTATAATATGAAAAAACTAAACCTTCAAATTATAATAAATTGAAACTTAATACAAACCAATTAAATAATGTTTAATTACACATTATTTTGTCACAGCACTAATACAAACAAGTTATTTAATTAAAATTTTTGTAAACAATTGGTGCCTATGTAAACATTATTGTTATTTTATTTCATATAGATAAACACCTAAAATTTTTCTATCTTATCATTATGGTATAATGATTGGGATCAATATTCCACAATCACTTTTTATGACTTAATTTTTTCATTTTACTTTGTTCATTTTAAAACAATCTAATACTAAAATCACTATTTTTTATGACAAATTACGTAAATTTTTTCTATCTTATCATCATGGTATTACCATTAGGATTAAGACTCCATAACCACTTTTTATGCCTTATTTTTTCATTTACTCTTTTACTCTCTGCGACCACATTCATAAACCGCACAAGTTCAACTAAGTTGGGATGCAATATTTATTGATATCAACTGGCTGTCAAGTCTCGCTCTGCTTGGATTAGCCCAATTTGGGCAAAATGCTGACTGCAAATTACATAAACCAAAAAAAAGAAAAAAATTAAAAAAATTAAAAATGTTATTGGGATTCCGCTTCTAAGCTATATTAGATTTGGTTCCAGATTTGCTAGCCAAAATGCAACTAACAAAGCGGTTGGATTAAAAAAAGCATTGAAGTCGGTTGAGATATATAGATAGGGTACTCTTCATCACAATATCTAATATATAATTCCATTTTGGTAACCGACTATTGAAAATTAATTCAGATAATATTTTATGCCAATTCACTTTGAAAGTGAATCAAATGCAATTACTATTATAAAAAAAAAAAGAATCAAAGGCAATTACCTAAAAGTATAGAATTTTCACTATACATAGGCACGAGATTTATTTTAAAGATAGAATGATTCTTTCAAACATATTAAAGAAAAAGGACGATGAATGAAATCTATTAATTAGCACCCAAGAAAAATATGAAAGTCATGTTGTAAGAGATTTGATGGAGCATTTAGTCCTTTGTACGATCTCTTTATTCAAATCTTTATCCTCTACTTTGAAAAGTGATTTTATGAGATTTTCCAGTCTCTCTCAGAAACCTGTGTGCCAATATATCCTTAGACTTTGAGCGTTGAAAAAATCATTATTCATATATATATATATATGCTCCTATGCATATGTAAGCCGTCCTCCTTCAGATCTCTTTGTGGGGCTGTCTTTTTGCCACCTTGATAACTTTTATACGGTAAATGAAAAACCATGATTGGGTATTGAAATGTATAACCATGATGCCCCCGTATCACAACGTGCATTTCAAAACCCTGCCTTGAAAACTTTATTATTATTATTATTGTTTTTATTAATTGGCATCTACTAGAAGAAAATCAGTTGCTTCGTCTCTTTGTTTAAATTCGTCCATTTATAATTTTTAAAGTTGACATTTTATTCCTCGAAACAAAGTGGGGAACCGAAGGAAAATGATTACATGGAATTTGTTTACTTAGACCTATATATATATATATATATATGCAACCAAACTTTTATTACCCACGTGATAGTTTTATCATCTTTAAAAAAATATTATTAATTTATTGTGTAATTCTTATAAAGTTCATTTTGTTGGGAATAAATCTATAATATTATAAAAATAATTTAATTTTAAATTATAATTTTAAAAACGATCGAAAAACTAATAAACAACTATTTGATATTAAAATCATTGGATCAACCAGATATAAGATTAATCTGATATAAAATTTCTGCATAATATATTTATATATAAGCAATTCTTTTATTCAAAATTTATAGTTTAATTAAATGAAAGATGTTTGAATGGCATGTGCTTATTAAATTTAGTTGATAATTGTTATTTGAGTTCAAAGATACAAATCTAGACAAAATATAATATAATGTTCCTTAATATTTTTCTTTCAAACTAATGTTCCCTAATATTTTTCTTTCAAACATACTGCATTTAATAAAGTTAGAATTCTCTCCAGAGAAAATTTGTGTGCACTTGTCATATATTATCATGTCTTTTGTTATCATTTGAAATATTTTTTTTTCTGGGTTTTTGCAAAAATAATGAAAGAAAGTCTGAATCATAAAAATAATTACCAACTTATACTAAAGACAAATGAAAGAGGGATACACGTTTTAGAAAGCTTTTTTTTTTTTTTTTTTTTTGGGGGGTAAATACTGTTTTTAGAAAGCATGAAAGTCCTTCAGGCATCCAATAATATGATTATAACAAATATTACCTTATATTACCTTAGTTATGAATTTCCTAAAGCATTTTCAAAGGTGAAGAACGAAGCTTAATTACTACATGATTGGCTCACGGTGAAAAACAATACCCGTTAATATTCAACCCTCCTAAAAACAGTGAAAACAGGCAGTCGGCAGATGATCTAGCAAGAAATTTATTAAAATCATAATATTTTTGATTTCTTGACGCAAAACTATGGAAAAATTTGATTAAGCTAAGATTCCTTCCTTTTTTATAATAAGCACGTGGAAAAATGATCAGGTATTTTAATTACAACTAGTCAATTATGAAACATGAAAATTAAAAAAGAAAAATGGAAAACTTGTACATGTCAATCTTTTCAGCTATGGGTGCGCATAATGTGAACGAAGAACATGCTTGACGGAGGTCCAGACCAAATCAAATCCAAGTTTAACTTTATTATGTTGGACTTGGATTATTCCTCTAAATTGGACTTCCCAAAAGAATAAATGGTTCTGATTTTTTTGTACAATCATTTGTCCCAATTGGTCCAAGTCACATTATTCTCAACTTTGCCTTTCCTACCATCTATCTAAATATGTGAATCATTTTGACTCCGACCTTATGCCAATATGTCCTAAATTTCTCTCATTAGACGTTAATTCTTTGAAAAGTTTTGGAAAAAAATAAAAAATCAAAACCCTGTTTTTATTTTGATATAATATTAGGGTCACATCTAGCTTCATTTTTACACTATTGTTTCGTTACTCTTAATCATTATTATATAATGGAGGTAAAGGGATAGGATATTAAGGTGGGGGAAAAACACCTGAGAAAGCAATAATGAAAGATATTTTCCATCTTTTATGTAAATATTAGTTCTTATTTATATATTCTTTTATAATTTACATATCAAATTGAAAATTTCTTTATGTTAAAGATAATATTTTATTTAACAAATAAAAAAATGAATAAGAACGGAGATTCTTATGAAACGCTATTTCAATCAAAACTAGAAGATATGAAGAGTACTAAAAAGGCAATTGTCATATATTCTTATAATCTCTACATTTTCTTTTTAATTTTTCTTCTTTACTTTCACCTAAAAAATTGAACAATATACATTGTTCCAATTTCCATAATAAAAAAAAAAAAAAACCCAAAATGGTTTGTGGTGCTATCAATTTAATTTACAGTTTTTTTTTAAAAAAAAAAAACAATTTAGATGACAAAAACCATTAAAAACTTTTGGGTTCATATCAATTTTGGAGCTAGAAAGATCGCTCTTTTCAAATTAAACATGTGTAAACAGAAAAAAAAAAAAAAATCAATTTAACGAACTTGTAAATCTTTTCTTTTTCTTTTTTGGATAATAATGGAATAGCTTCATTCTCACTCACCTATGACAAAGTAAGAGAAAGGGTCACTTTTATTGCAGCTCTCAGTAACCAACAGGAGCCAATCAATAAAATAAAAACTAAAAGCATACCTTTTATTTATATATTTTATTTTGATAAAAACTGAAGGCCTTTTTTGGATATGGAATACTTGGGGAAGCTCGGCCACCGCCCTTTCCACGACCTACGGATTCAGTCGCCCTTTCCTCTGCGAGGTCATGCCTACTGTGCCATTCGATATTAAAAATAACATTATTTTAAAGCATTTTAAGAGAATTTTTTGATTTTTTTTTAAAGGTTATATCCGAATCCTTTTTTGTTTTGTTTTGTTTTTTTTTGTTTTTTTTTTTTTTTTTAAACACAACATGCAATTAGAACAATCTGTTAAGTAGAATAATTTATATTCTATCCAAGTTCAATGAAGAAGGATATCTTCTTAAATTTTAGTTCAATTTGAGGAATCAACATTCTTTTGCCTTTTGTGTTCGCATTTTGATCACCAAATATCATTTAAAAAAAAAAAAAAGATTATCTAGATATCATTAACATATAAAAAACAATAAACTTGAGATGTCCCATGATAGAATACTTATTATATAACTGATTGTTACAAAATACACCAGAGAAAACCTCCTCATAATATAAAGTTAATTTAAACACAGTTTTTATACTATGGGAGTTTATAAAAAGCATTATAATGTTGGTAGATTGTCCAAAGTAATTATATTGGGGCAAAAAATGTTTTTCAATTAATCATTCTAATTGAGACAAAAAAAAAAAAAAAGAGAGTATATATTGTATAACACTTTAATTGTACTACAAAAATATTTTTAAAAAGTTACAAATCACTTTCTCATTAGAAAAGGTTGCTATTTTGGACATCAATGGCCGAAGTTTGAAATGGTGGGCAGCCAAAAAAAAAAAAGTTGGTAAACTTTATACCAACTACTTCATAACAGTGTTAATTTATGGTAAAATGTTACTTTATTCCCACATCATCACCCTGCACAAATCAATACGTAAACAATACAAACAACACCATGTTTTAATAGTTGATTAATCATGCTATCTACATCTTTTTCTTGTTTTTTTCGTTTTTTTGTTTTTTTGTTTTTGATATACAAACAACACTAATATTCTTCTTCCAGTCATATTTCTTCTAATTTACTTCTTTTTCCACATATTTGTCCCTAATGGAGTACCTTAATTAGTGGGTACCTCTGCTACGTACTTTTAGAATATATCAAACCTAAATAGAGATTTTGTCCTCCAAATTAAAGATGACGAAGAAAAAAAATATAATTTTTTTTTTCTCATTTGTGCAATTAAAGTTTAAGAAATGAAAAATATTTGTTATATATATATAAATTTAGAAAAATAATGAAACTCAAATTCCTATCTCAAAACACAAAAAAGTTTAGATTTGCATTAAAAACTTTCAAATAATTAATATGACAAAAGACATTAATGTAATTTTGTTAATAGCTAAAACAAATAGGAAGGAATTCCATTACATATATATGTAAGAGGTGAATGTGGATTAATTTTTGACACTTTCATTATTTGTTCTACAAGACCATTAGGATAACAGAAGAGTCAAATTCTAAAACGTAACATCCCTTTGATAGTACTGCCCAGGCAATCAATTCTACTTTGGACCATCCTATAGTTAGTGGCTATGGCACTAACAAAAATATATAAGCATTTTTGGGACTTTAGTATATTTAACAAATAAAAAGGAATCAATGTGTTATCTTAGCCTAACTCCTTGAAGATACTTCAAGTAATTATGGTAATAATTATGTTCATAGGATCTTCCCATTGCTTATTCAAGTACATTTAGATAATTGATTTTTGCCTCATTAATCATTATTAAAAAGAGAAAAACTAGCTACAAGAAATCTCCTCGTCCATTAGATGAAGAATTAGAGCCATCGATAAATCTTTAATCTTTTTATATATAAAAGGCGCCACCTTTCACACTTTTACCCCTAATCATAATGAGGTAAGAAAGCTTTCTCTTTGGGCACTAAGTAGAAGATAACCCAAACTATTTATAAAAGCCTAAATATGCGTACAAATATGGGAATATTTGAATGCTTGAGATCATATATGTATATATATATATGTTCATGAATGTATATCATGAGGTCCAATAACAAAAAATTTGTCTTCAAAATATTCATCATCAACTTGAAAAATAACAACAATGATATTTAAAAAAAAAAGAGAAAAAAGAAGTAGAGATGTTTGGAGCCAACCCAATTCTTGAAAAGTTGTAAACAACCTTAATTAAGGGTGTAAATATATAACAAGGACTTTGGAGTGACTGGGTTTTAGATCAAACTCAAAAAAATAAAGCTTTTCAATATAATGCCCCAACTATGAGTCAGAAATAATATATTAAATAAAAAAAAGGCATAAAAACTAAAGAAAAAGAAAAGAGTGGAAGAATATACAGATTATAGCCAAATAGGAAAGATGGTGGGCTTGGTGGGGTATAGAGGAATTTAGAGGATGAGTGGAGAAGGTGGGCAAATGAGTGGGCTAAGCACTTGAAGAGCAGGGCATGATTTGTGGGGCTTCTGATGAATCATCGCCAGACCAACCTGACATGTCGCATCACATAAAGGGCCTAAACTGTGGGTCCCATTTATATATATATATTTATATATATATCTTTGATGCAGCGTCTGGTTTTTCCTTCCTCCTACCATGGGTCCCATTTTTTCTTTTTTTTTTTTCTCTCTCTCTCTCGTTTTTTTAACCGAAAGCCATTACTCATTTGGTCCTTTTGTTTGTTGTCAGTTTTTTCAGTTGCTTATTCACCCGTTATGTTATGCTGAAAAAGTTTGCCCCCCTTTCTATTTCGGGATTTCATGTGCCTCACTTCTATTATACACCATACCTGTATATATACACACACACACACTACCCGGCAGAGTATGGCTTTGCAATAATGAGTATATGGCCCTAAATTTTTCTTCTAATCATATCATCCAAAAGTTAGCTAATTTATTTTTTTATGTATATATATATTTATATTTTAACAATACGGGCAATTTGTCAAATGGTTTCACTATGATTGTGAATTTTATTTGGCTGCCCGTTAAGTAAAAAAAAGGAAAAGAAAAGAAAAAAAACAATTAAGTAAGACAACAAAATTATCCACATATTGTTATTCACCTTTTGTTTTTTTAATTAATAATCTTGCATGTCTTGATTGGCTGGTCTCCTTTTAAGAACTCTTAATTTTCTATAGTCTGGCTCCTTAAGTTGACATTTAATTTTTAACTTATTAAATTCGATCTTACCACTTCCAAGTTAAAAGACGAAAAAATATATATATATAAAAGAAAAAAAAACCAAAATTTTGGATAGTGCTTGGATCATTATGAGCTGTATGTAGCTATGTGTGGCTAAAATTAAATAAAAAACAGAAAATTGGGTGTGTTATTGATCATGATGTGATAAAAAAAACCTATCTTCTTGGAGATTAATTTCTTTATAAACCTTTTGGTGGGAATTCATGATGCTTCATCTCCTCCATCTTAAAAAAAAAAAAGAAACAGTTTATATATTGGAATATAGAAATCTGTAATGACCGACTTCCTTGCCGAGTTTAAATCTTTAAGAGTAAGTGCTCGATTCACTTTCACGTACATATTATCAGATATTGGAGATATCATGATAATGTGCCAAAGTTCCCACTATTAGGAACTCGTACCCATGATATATATATTTGCATACATACCTGTTATTACAGCATCTTGGCAATTGGCAAATGTATGCAAATGACATATCGAATCAATTTATTAATCCATGCAAGTATTTATAAAGTCTCACTACAGTTGATAAACCATAATTTTACTGTATATACTAGCCTCTATATATATATATATGGTTTTTTATTTAAAAATGAAATGCACTTTATTACATTTGGTGCCATAACAATCAAAGATGTGAAGGGAATATGCAATCTGCTTTAGATATATACATAGATTCCTACCATTTGATGCCTCAAGAATCAAAAAATCGCTTTGCAAGTTCAATGAATTTTGTAAATCTTTGGTAAAGATTAGTTGCGGCTAAAATTTGAAAGAATATTGAAAAAGAATCAGTTTTAACTCTCTAATTGGTGTCTAATAATGAGTAGTGAGAGAGGAAAGGCATATTGCTTTTTGTAATTTGATCATTGTTAGTCTTTTGAAACTTTATTCTTTAGCTTGGGGCTTAGGAGGACGTCCATGACTTTGAAGAGATTCGACCGATATATATATGCTGTGGTATATATATTTTGGAGATAGAGGAAATTAACTATATATGTATGTGTGTGTGTGTGTGTGTGTTTTTCACGTATATACTCGGTCCTCCATGGACTTAGACTTCTCTAATGATTTAATATTGGACCGGATCACCGATGATCACTATTTGGTGCAAAATGGTGGAAGAAGGAATAATTTAAGTCTTTACCATACAGTCCAGTGGTAAAAGCCACTTTTTCTTGAACAATTATCTGAATTTTAATTCTTCAATTTCCAATACATAAAAGAGGTAATATGTAATTAAATAACATTCACTTATTTTTTTTATTTTTGATGTGGGACTCATCATGACATAAAGTTCCACAGGATAAAAATTATTATTTTCTTGGACAATGACATAAATAATATATATAAATTTTAATTGGGACATCAAAAAAAAAAAATATATATATATATATATATATACACATTAAAATTTTCACTCTCATTAAGTGAAAAGCTAGTCATGTTATTCTTCCAGTTCCACCCAAATGGAGAGCTACCCTCACATCCACGCCATAAAACCATGAGTTTGGGACATGTTCTCATTTTCTTCTTTAAAGTAAAATCTATTGTAACTGGATTAAATTTTTAAAAAAAGAAAAAAGTTAAAGTAAAATTTATTGTAACTGGATAAAAAATAAAAGTTAAAGTTCAACGCTTTAACTTTACTAGTTAAAAAAAAACAATTTTTTATTCTTTATTTTGAAAATCACTTTTTAGAGTAAAAAAAAGGGCCAAATAGACTCTCTAAAGAAACCTTCCACAAAAAGACTAAAATTACAATGGTATTTGTGCCAAAGTTTAAAACTAGAAGACAAGTTAATGTAATTATCCTTTAGTTTTACCTTGCTTTTCCAACATATATATGGTTTTATTAACTAATAAAAGTCTTAACTTTTTAATTACACCAAACCAACGCCAACACCGCACTAACGTCCTTACTTAGATAGTTGGACATTGTCTTCAACCTGTTGTTCATGTTTCTTTTGTTTCTTTGTGTTGCTTAATCATGTATTTTACTGCATTGAATTTTAATTTCTCTTCATTTGTTTTGCTTCTAAAAATTAATGCAAATGTATGAAAATATTGCCATATCGAATGAGAAAGTAAAAATATGTATGCAGTTTGATGGACAAAATTATTCGTTGTTGGTGGATCAGTTACGACCTTTGTTTCTACCCATCTCACTTTGATTTTAATTTCATTTTTCTGCTTCAAATATGTTGTATACCTAAGTTGAAAACGTACAATTTTATTTTTCCATAATTTGGAAAACATTTTTAGGTTGTATCTTTAGCTGGCCTTTCATTCTCACCACACAACTTCATTTAAAATTTAATTACCGAAGCTCTGATTACAAATTCCAGAACAAGGACAAGGGCATTTTGAGATGGATTTGTGAATTTCTTTTTGTAGTATTAGGTTAATTTAAAAATAGTTATGCATTGTAATATTCTTATCATAGATTCAATTTCCATCTTCTAATTATTCACAAAACTGTTTGATTTTCATAACAATTTGTTTAAAAAAAAAAAAAACTGAATGGATGTTGTTTTTATGTACTTTTTTAAATATACTATAATTGCTTGATCATCAATGTCAACACATAACTGCAAGAATCGCAATGATAAGCGACGCAATTAATGCGTTAAACAAAATAAAAAGAGACGTAAACATAAAACGTCATCTAACGTCGTATAGCTAAACTCATAAGACAAAAGGCGACACTATTAATATTAAAGAAAAAGTGATACATACAAAAACACGTTGCTAAATATCAAGAGACATGCGATGGTAAAAATTCAATGTTTAACCTTTAGCGACGCAAAAAAAAAAACATCGCTAAAAATTAAATAAAAGCGTCACTAAAAACTGCAACATTTTAACAATTAAAGGAGACACTTGATAAATGCATCGCTAAAGGTCACAAATGGTGACCGTTTTATACAATATGTTGCTAAAAATATATTTTAGACAACGCGTTTCTTCTTCTAATGCGTCGTCCTTTTTTTTTTTCAAAAAAAATTTCCTTATTATAATTTTTTTAAAATTGATTAAAATAATATAAATACAAAAAAATTAAAATAATTAAAATATAAAAAGAAAAATTAAAGCTAGCTTTATCCAAAATAATTAGAATACAAAAATTTAAAATAAACATTTTTCATAACAAAACAATTTTCAAATAAATTAAATATTATTTCATGAAATATTTTTACAATTTGGGAAACTATTGTATATGCAAAAGCAAAAGCAATATTAATTAAACTTCCGTGAATGCATAGTCATTAAGATGAAAGTTGACATCCTCTTGTTGACAATATTATACCCTCATACTGCATATGAAAAAATTAAAAAAAAATTATTAACACTTATGCAAAATAAATAAATTAATATTAATTATTAAAAAGTAATTTAGTAAATGACAATTTAAGGAATATTACCATTGTTCTTAAGATTTGGCGAGGCATATTACAAACATAGCCACTCTCACGTTCATCCTCATTATCATTTTCATCGATACTTGGTAACTGTATGACAAATGGATTGTGAGTCATTGTAGTATCGTCAAGAACATCTTCTTCAACCAATTCTTCTTCAAAAAAAGTACGATGTTGTGGTGGAGTTGAAATAACAGACAATCTCAAAGATCTTCAACATAAAATACTTGTTGAACTTAACAAAACAATCTCAAGCAATATCGCAAACAAAATATCTACAAAAGCAAGATTAAGAAAACTCAACGAATCTAACTTGTGGTTTAAATGAAGAAAAAAAAAAAAAAAACCCAACCCACCACATGTCACCGCCAACCACAAAGAAAAAAGAGACTCACCTAAACGATGGAGACGAAGAAACAAGAAACCCAACTAACCACAAGGGCGAAACAGAGAAACCTAGCTTCTCGACGGTAACGTAGGCAAATGAAAAATGAAACCCGAAATATCCCATTCTTCAAATCTCTCTTAGATTGCTCCCAAATATAACATTTATTAGGTAGTGTACTTGATGTAGTTTTAGACAAGAAAAAGGGATTCAAAGGCACGCATAAAAATTTTAAAATGCGCCAAAAATTTTCAGAATAGACGCTTAAAATTTTAAAACACTTTTCAAGATTCTTTTTTTTCTTTTTAAAATTAAGAGAACAAGCAACGTATTTACATCTTAAAGCGTCGCTTGTTCCATCAATGTCATTATTATTTTTTAATTAGTTTTTTATTCTTCATCTAAAAATAAATACTGAAAATATTTCTTATATATGTGAAACAAAATTACCGAAGTGATAGTTTAATTATTTTGTTTTCCAAGTACAGTTTATTTACTTTAAAATCCTGTCAAATTTTTATTTTTTGTTTTTTAATTTGATGGAACAGTCGACGCATGAAAAGCAAAAAGAATCGCCAGATACTTTTTATTTTTTCCTTTTTTAATAGTTATTAATTTGCTTTTGAAGTATAATTTATTTTTTTTTAAAAGTTGCAAGTATAAAAATATATTTTTTTTTAATTAAGAGAACAAGTGACGCATTTACAATTAAAAGTGATGCATTTTCTCTTAATTTCATTTTTTTTTCTTTGGTATTTTTTTATTTTTCATCTACAAATAAATATTGAAAATAGTTAAAGAATAAAAGTATAAAAAAAACAGTTAAAGAATAAAAGTAAAAAAGAAAAAAGGAACATGCGACACATTCGTAAAATATTGCGTCATCTATTTTCTTTTTTAAATAACAAAAATATTATTTAGAATACTTGGAAATTTAATATGAAAATAATCTGTACTTAAAAAACAAAAAAATTAAACAAAAATTATTAATATTTTATTATATTTGATTAAAAAATTATTAATATTTTATTATATTCAAAAATTATTATATTAAATTATTAATTTTAAAATAATAAAATTATTATATAAGTTAATATTTCATTTATTTGAAATATTAGATTCTTATGCCAATATTTATTTGAATTTTATTATCTATCAATTATTTTGTATGAATTTATCTATCAAATAATCTTAATTTGACAAAACTAAAAAGTAACTTTCAAATTGGAAAAAAAAAAGCATCGCTAAAGGCTGGAATAGGCGACGCTTTTATGAGGTTATAATTTTCAGATTTATCACTAAATGTAAGAATAGGCGATGCGTTTTTAAAAAAGAGTCGTTAAATGCGATAAAGGTGATGCATTGTTAAAACAAAGTCTCTTATTAGTTTTTAAACATACAAAAGTTTTTAAAATAATTTTTCATTACCTTTTTAACAAAAAAAAAAGCTTTTTAAATAATTTTTCAAGTTTTTAATGACATAATTATTGAGAAGAAATCTCTTAAAAATAATTTTTATTTATAAAATTATTTGTTTAAGCATAAATAATTGATATATTATTAATTTATACATTATGTCATAGAAGTGTAATAAGTAACTTATCATAAAAACACAAATTAATTAAAGGAATTGCTTAATAATTTTTCCTCATATTTCTATCTATTAAAATTTTCAAAATAATTAAATTTATCACATTTTATTTCTTATCTATTAAATATGTATTAATTATTTATTAAATTATTAATTTCAAAATAATAAAATTATTATATGAGGAAACAGGAGATGCAATCAAGGGGAATTATGTCTCCTGTTCCAATTTTTTTTTTTTTAATTTGTTCCCTTTTAAAAAAAAATAATTTAAAGAATTACAAATCTAAACAGAAAATAAACTGCACTTGATAAACAAAATAATTAGCGAACAACAATAAGAATAATCATATCAGGCAACAGGCGACGCAATCAGGGGGAATTGCATCGCCTATTGCAATTTTTTTTTAATTTGTTCCCTTTTTTTTAAAAAAAAAAAATTTAAAAACTTGCAAATTTAAACAAAAAATAAACTGTACTTAAGAAACAAAATAAGCAGAGAACAACAATAAAAAAATCATAAAAGGCAATAGGTGATGCAATCAATGGGAATTGCATTGCCTGTTCCAAATATTTTTTTAATTTGTTTCCTTTTTTTAAAAAACTAAAAATACAATTTAAACACTTGCAAATTTATACAGAAAATAAACTGTACTTGAGAAACAAAAAATTTAGAGAGCAACAATAAAATAATTATAAAATGCAACAGGCGATGCAATCAGGGGGAATTGCATCACCTGTTCCATTTTTTTTTAATTTGTTCCTTTTTTAAAAAAAAAATAAAAATACAATTTAAAGACTTGCAAATTTAAACAAAAAATAAACTGTACTTGAGAAACAAAATAATTAGAGAACAACAATAAAAATAATCATAAAAGTCAATAGGTGACGTAATCAGGAGGAATTGCGTCACCTGTTCCCAGTTTTTTAAAAAACAAAAACACAATTTAAAGACTTGAAAATTATTTAAGAAAAAATAATATTTCTTCACATATTAAGAAATATTTTCAGTATTTATTGATAGATAAATTAAATATATAAAATAATTAAAGGACAAAAGGAAAAGAAGTAATAGGCGATGCTGTTTTGATTAAATGTGTTGCCGTTAACAAAAAATGTTTATGAGATTGGCAATGTAAAATAAGGATATGGCCACCCTTTTTTAGTGAATGCGTCACCTAAAATATCTGGCGACTTTTTATGCTATTGATGAGTCACCTGTCCCTTCAAAATAAAGGAAAAAAAGTAATTTATTAGGATTGCAACTTGTAATATCAAATAAACTATCATTGAAACACAATTAAATAACTAATAAAATAAAAAAACAATGAATAAAACAACTAAATCCGAAGCTGTTGAGTCATATATTCAGCGATGCCGAAAATCAACATCGTTTATTTTTGTTTTTAGCGACTTTCAATTTATTTTGTTTCGTAGCATTACTAATTTTATATCACCAAATTTCAATTTTCTTTTATTTAGCGACGCTGTGGAAAGTGCGTTGCTTATTGTCTTATTAAGCTACGTTTTATCGATCATTTTTTTATTACGTCGCAAGTTTGGTGTTACTAAATCGCTATTTTTGCATAGTATATATGTATGCAAACAGAAATAAATATTTGAATATATAATTGCTCGACCAGTTTGATAAAATTATGATAATTACATTGATCATTTAATTTTCAAAAGCAATTTTTTTTTTTTAAATTTTGATTAGGTTTGTCACTAAGATTTATTTTCTCTTATTCTGTGGTTTTACTTAGTAGTCTAGTTATATAAAGATATTACCAGTTTATATATGTGTACATGAATACAAGGAATGACTATAATTTATTTAAAGTTTTGCTTTGGAATATTCTTATGATAGATCCTATTCCCATCTTCTAATTATTCAAAGAATTGTTTGATTTTAATATAATTTGGTAAAAAAAAAAAATGAATGGATATTGTTTTTATGTACTTTTTCAAATATCCTATAATTGCTTATCATCACTATCAACACATAAGTATGCAAACAGAAACAAATAAATATATAATTGCTTGGCCAGTTTGATAAAATTATGATAATTAGATTTAGCTTTTAATTTTAAAAGTAATTTTTTTTGTTTAGATTAGGTTTGTTACTTAGATTTATTTTGTTTTATCCAGTGGTTTTGATTAATAGTTTAGTTATATAACGATATTACCAATATATATATATATATATATATGTATATGTGCATGAATACAATGAATGACTATAATTAATTTAAAGTGGAAGCAAAATGATTTATACAGATGGACTTTATTTATTGGTTAAATATTTAAATTTGTTCAAAGGGACTTGATATATGGTTAAAACTTAAAACCATCTATAATTCTTATACGGAATAATTTAACCATAGCTTTTTATTTGATGGATATGATTCAAAATTCTTAGGACCAAATAATAAAATTATGTTGTGTGTCTTCTAAAACAATAAAAACGTGACAAAAAACAAATGACGTTATCTAATGACACCAAAGTTCAAATTTAATTATTTGTATGTATGAACTAAGCGACATTGCAACAAAAATAAAATTTTAAAGGATGTTTATATAATTTTCAAAAGTTAATATAGAAAAATATTTCTTATTTTTTTTTCCAAACCTTCGACTTCATGAGTGAGGCACATATCAACTAAGCCAAACATTTTTATAAATAAATAAGATGCTAAATTTATAATTTTTCCTTGACATTATGTAAGTTTATCAAAACATACATGTAAGTATTTCAGTTTGTCTTATATTTCCTTTTACTTACTGGATTACAAACTTCAAAAAAATTTAGTGGGAAAAAAGTGAAAGAGAAAAAACTAGCATAACCAACCGTTTCAACAGTTTCTTGCACTTCCTAATTTCTCGTACTGATCGATCAATGGTTACTAAGTCAAGATATATCATTGCGGATGCTAATTAGTTTGTACAATTTGTAATAATTAGTATGATTCTGTGCGCTTGTATAGATTATTCGATGGTCGCCTGTGAAAATATACAGACTCTATAAATATAACAAAAATTATATTCATTTAGAGTTAAAACAAAAGCTATATTTATTTGGAGTTAAACTATAAATTACCCTCCGATTCATTTTTATTTCGATAATTTATTTTTATTATCTCTGTCTGTAAACACCACCCCAACCCAACCCCCCCCCCCCCCCCCGGCGGGAAAAAAAAAAAAGAAAAAAACCCAAAAAAAAAAAGAAAAAAAGAAAGAGTGGTAATTTCAAAGTGTCACCGTATGTGTAATAGATAGCAGCACAAACCATTAGAAAGTAACACGTCCAATTACCATGTAGACAAACTTATAAGTCAATGGTTCAGTACGTGATCAGTGAGTCATCTAGAAAGTGAATTTGCCGTATTTTTTAATCAGTAGGGTTCCAAGAATAAGAATCATGTGTGAACATTGACTCTAAATCTTTTGCTCCCAAAAAAAAAAAATAATAAAAAAGTAATAATAAAGGGAAAAGATATTCAATTTCAGGGTAACTTACTAAGCAAAATCTCCCTCTAGGAATCAAAATTAATTAGTCAATTCACTGGGGGAAATTTCGAAGGAAGGGTTTCAAAATTACTTTTCAGGAAGAATTATGTGTGAACATTTGACCGAAAGTCTCTTTGCTCCCAAAAAATTCACAAAAATAAAAAAAGGGAAAAAGGAAAAATTCCTAGGGTAAAAAACAAGAATATACGCCAAACATCCCATCTACAATAATAAATTATTATTTTTATAACATCATAATAATAATAATAATAATAACAATGGACTACTAGTTTTAACCCAAAAAAGATATACATGCGTATATGTTAATAAAGAGGAGCAAAATAAAAAATGAAAATGATAAAATAATAATAGTTTCAAAAAATGGGAAAAAAGAAAAAGAAAAAAGAAAGTCAAATAGATTGAAGTCTGGTTGCACAGAGAGCTCAGAAGGCACAAGTCAACAGCTTAATGGACAGCATAACACGCTGCAGAATTTGACCAACGAAGTCTTTAGAATTTTAAACAACAATTTCCAAGAAAATATGTTGCAAGTTAAAACACCAAGAAAATTTGAGAAATGAGGTATGAAAGTCAGAGTTGCAGAGGCATTGTTTGAGAATTCGACAATCTTACTTATTACTGGCAGAAACGAAAGTCCTGAAATATGCCTAAAGAACCCAGAGGAAGTTGATAGGATATTGTCAAGTTGATACTTACATTTATTTTATTTATTTTTATTATAAAGAATTATTAATCTCTTTAATTACCTAAAAAAGTTGGCATGTTCTGCAAAATTTTCAAATAAAAATCTTTCTAGGGAACGACTAAAATGGCATAAATTAAAGTCATTTTCATCCGTGGACTCGACTTAATTAGGTGTCACACTGGTAATATAATTTATATATATATATATATATATATTTTAACCTAAATGTGTATTTGTGTATAGTTTGCTTATTTAAAATATTAGTTATAGTTCGTTCATCATTTCAATTAGCTATAAAACTTTAAAAAAAAAAAAAAAAAAAAACAAACAAACAAACAAACTTTAATCGTTTTTAATTAATAGTAGCAAACATTTAAAATAATTAAATTAATACCAAAGCATTACCAATAGACATCTTACAGGTACAAACCATTAAATGAGAATTAATTTTTAAATTTAGAAATCCTTTTAAGTATGGTGTTCCGTATTTAAGAGACAACATTTACAAAAGTTGATTAACCGTTGTCCGTTTCCTTTTTGATTTGTATTTTAGGTTGGCCGGTGGACTTAAAGAAAACAACAAAGACCAAAAACAGAGACCATGAAAAAAAAGCATACACATAGCGACACTACTAACAGAGAAGCATTCTTTCCACTTTGCAATCTGGAAGAGTGCAGACCATAATTTTACAACAAAGACAACAGGGAAAAAAGAATTGCTACTTTAATCCATCTTGGCCATCATCAAACTCAAAAATTATAAAAGTAATGAATAAAACAGTCAAGTTGTCGTATTGACTAGGAAGGTTCCACTTTCAAATCGTCTTTTTAAGATTTTCGGTCTCTTTCATTTCAATTACAATAACAAGTTTTTTATGGCAAAAAAGTAATAGATTATGTGTGTGTGACACAAAATATATAATGCTATACACGCATGAAAACTTTGCTTTAGATGCAAAGAGGGAAACTTCTAGTGTGTATGCATCAAAATTTATGTTCCAAAAGAAATTGTATTAGTGTACTATTACCAGAAAACCTTCCCAACTCAAATACTGTTTCTTAATTAAGTGTGATTTATGTGATCCCAAATGCATGCAAAAAAAATAATAATAACAATCACTAAGAATTCAAAAGTAGCCAAAAGTATACAAATATCCCCCACTTGTGGAGGTTCCTGCCTAAAAAATTTCAGGATTAACTAGAAGGATTCCCTCTAATTCTTCTTCCTTGGAGGACTGGAAAACAAAAGTCTAGAACATAGAAAGAAAGAGAATTTTTGCCAGAAAGAAACCGATCGAGGGGCTAAAAACCTTCCTTGATCGAAAAGTTATTCCGTTTTTTCTGGTTTCAGATTCAACCATTTCACCTCTCTAATCTATTTATATCTATCTTTAGGTTGCCTAACTCTTTTTCTTTTTGATGACTTTAGATACATGAATATTTTGAAACTGAACCTCCCTATATCACATGGGTTTTTAGCTAGTTTTAAACTTTCAAAAGCATCTCCAAGGCCTCCGGCTTTGACTGTAGAAATTGGTATATAGTTTAGCAGATTAAAAATATATATATATATAAAAAAAAAGGCCAGTAAAAAAGATCCCAACGTTTAGTAACCAGCATTTCATTAATATTTCCATAAACGCAACTACCAGGAACCATCTTAGATTCTTATGCTTTTTTTTTTCTTTTTCTTTTTTTAATTTTTTCCCAAGTTCAAAGACCCTAAACAAAGCAACAAAGGACATAATTTATTCAAAAATTCATGTTTGAAATAGACTTGGGAATTGCCTCCATAATTTCTTTCCTGGACTTAAATTTTTTTCATTAATTGATCCGTTTACCTTGTAGACATTGACTCACCAAGCAAACAAGCTTATTATATAAATTATTTTTAATTAATCCTCCAAGAAAATCACTAATAAACAATTTCAGGAGAATTGTTAAGAAGTTTCAATCAACTTTGAACTTTCTTTCTTTAACCGACCCTATTCAAATTTTCACCAAGCAGCATAATCATAGGCAGAAAGAAGGAAAAAGAAAAGAGGAATATAAAGTTCTAGCTAACTCTTCAACTTTCAAGCAGGAAAAAGATTCTGTCAGCCTTTTTAAGCCATGGATTGTCTTAGAAATTCAACAATGTCGACCATATGGATGTTAATTATTAATCAAAAAGGCGATTGGTTTAATTGTATATATATAACACCGCCAAGTTAAGAGAATGGAATCAAGGTTAAGCAACCAAATAATTTCAATTCTGCAGACAACCTTAGAATGGAAAATCCCACACATGCCAATAAAAAAAAAAATGATTGATTGTTCAAACTGCGTAGGTTCTATAGCTCCTGGTTTGGTTTGGTTTGGTTTTCTATTTTTTATTTTTTTATCTTTTTCAAACTATGTAGTTTTCTACTTAGCTGCTAGTTTTGCTAAACCTAACAAGGGGCGGAGGAGGATCTGAATCTAATACCATTGTTTGAATATTTTGTTGCAGTTTCTACAAAGTTCCTAAAGTCTGAAAAACATTTTTATACACATGTTTTGAAACACGACCTTTTGTCTTGTGTCCAAGTTTGAAAATCTACAATTTACCAATCAAAAAAAAAAAAAAAAAGTTTGAAAATCTATTTACTATTTCATTTTATAATGATCTCAAGCTTGAATCTTCATATCCTAATATTAATATATATATATATATATATATAAAGTTTGAAAGTTTCGGTTATTTAATTCTGAAAATGGCTTCTTGAGGGGTACCTTTTGTGGGTTTGGTAAATTTCTCTTCAGTTTTAGGTTGTTCACTAACAACAACAACAATAATAATAATAATAATAATAGCTAGTTAGTTTGGTCCCACCTGCTCTTATTCCCCTGTTGATTCTACCTAAATAATTGTGCTATGATAATTATATGATGATTAATCGAAGAAGATATTTGCAGTGTCACTATCAATGTAAAATTATTGTCATTATTATTTTTATTATTATTTGTTGCTAAGACAATATGAAATTAATTTGTTGGGCATGTAATTAGCAAATTAATTACCAAAAAAAGAGTACCCTAAGGTTTTTAATTATGGAGCTAGGTGTACTTGAAAGCACTATTGAAAGTGCATCTCCAGGTCGATTTGGATAAAAAACCCCTTCTCCAAAGTTGTGATAAATAAGAGATATGGAGCTAGATAGATTATACTCATTTGATGCATATTTGTTTGGACATCAGAGAAACCAAATTAATGCCCAAAAAAAAAAAGAAATTTTTAAAAAAATAGAAAAATTGTCACTTGGCAATTGTCAAATGTCCTTATACTTCACAACACTCAAACATTGGGGGAGTGGAATTCAAGTGGTCCTTGCCATTTTTCTGAATAGTGCTCCAAGATAGCGCTAGAACAGGAATACCCAAAAAAAAAAAAAAAATCACAATCTAACTACATTGTTGATCCACTGTTCCAAAATTATTCAAGTTGAGTGAAAACACTTTTATTTGTTTGATTAACATTGTCATTCTACTTGGGTTTCAACTTTTACAAAGGGGAACTGTTTTTTTCCATTTAACAAAACATCTGTTTGCCGGTCGCAGATGATAAAAAGAAAAATCCAATTTGTATTGATTGCAGAAGAAAACAAAAGCAACTAGTAAACACAAGTTAAAAAAAAAAAAAAGGGGTTTCTGCAGAAAGATAGCTGGATAAGCTGAAAAAGACATATTTCCGATAAATTATATTGATTTTTGGTTTTAAATTAAATTTTTTTTTTCGGGTAATAGGTTTTAAATTTAATTGCATAGTGAAAATATATACAAATAGGCGTGAATTTACGGGGAAATTAATTATTAAAAAAAAAATTAAAACTTAAAAAAAAATAAAAATTGCTAGTTGGGTGCGGTCCATCCATTTATAATAATTGAAATTTAGTATTATAGTCGAAAAGTACAGGTGCCCAAGAACAGGGTTGGTTGTTTCGTCGGTTAGTGCCGTGAACGCAGTTATAAATTGACAAGGCGACCCCATTTGTGACTTGTGAGCTGAGTGCGCGTGTGATTTTCAACTTTTTAGGTTTCTATTAAACCCTCTCTTTCACCTTCACGAACCCACATTTCCCCTCTTTGACACCCCATTCCACCTTTTGCCACTTCTCTGTTTTTTTTCCTTTCCCTCCTTTCTCTGTTTTCGTCTTCTTCTCTGTTCCTCCTTTCTGTTTCTTCTTCTTCTCCTGTAATTTTCTCCAACCCTTATTTTCTTTCTTTAAGGAATATCTATATATATATATATATATATATTTTTTTTTTTCAATGGGTTTTCTTATGATTTTCTATTTTCCATGAAAAATAGAAAAATGGAGGAATAATGGTGACGTTTTACTGGTTTATTGGTTTTCTATGCAGGGGTGTTTGGCTGCTGAGAAAAATGACCAAGCAAAATGTGGTTGTTTCCGATGTGAAAGGCGTGGCAATTTCGGTTGCCGTGTCGAACCAGTCCTTTTTTTCTTCATCGGTGGTTCCGAGCCATCTGGATGCACCAGGTGGCTGCATCACCATTTCTAGGAATAAGCTCCTGAGGCTTGAAAATGGAGGTGGAGCTAGGATCAGTGCTTGGGTTGAATCCATGAGAGCTTCTTCTCCTTCCCGTATGAAATCCAATAATACTTCCTCACTTTCTGAAAAAGAAACCGATGAGCAAAGCTCTTGGACTGTAAGCATTAGATCTTTACTATTTTTTTTCCTTCTTTTATTATTATTATTATTATTATTATTATTATTATTATTATTATTTGTGAGTTAGATTTTTTTTTATCTCTAACTTGGTGTTCGTGTTTGCTTGTCATGGAAAAAAAAGCTCCATCACCCATCAGCTTTGCGCATGTTCGAGGAAATAACAAGTGCTTCAAAGGGGAAGCAGATTGTGATGTTTCTTGACTACGATGGTACCCTCTCCCCCATTGTTGAAGACCCAGATCGTGCCTTTATGTCCAATAAGGTCTATTCTCTGTTCTATCTCCTTCTGCTTCAACTTTTTCCCAGAAAATTACCTCTACAAAATATTCCATTTTTCACCTCATTTTTCCTCCTCCTCCTCCTCCTCCTCCTCCTCCTCCTTCTTCTTCTTCTTCTTCTTCTTCTTCCTATTATTATTATTACTTTTCTGGGTTACTTAATTAATAAGGTTTTGTTTGGCAGATGAGAAATGCTGTGAGAGACATAGCCAGATACTTTCCAACAGCTATAGTCAGCGGGAGGTGCAGAGACAAGGTAATATTTTTATTTTTATTTTTCCAACAGAAAAACTATATGATAACTTTTTTCTAGTGTTGGAAATTTATTATGTATACTATATAATATAAGGTACTTAATATTTTCGTTTTTGTTTTTTGATTAATTATGCAGGTTTATAGCTTTGTGAAATTGGCAGAGCTTTACTATGCTGGTAGCCATGGAATGGACATTAAAGGACCATCAAAATGTCATAAATACAAGAATGTGAGCTCTCTTTGCTCTCTTTTTCCCTTTGAATACTCTGTTCTCTTCTTTTACTATGTTGTAGATTTTCAATTTGTGTGTTTATTCTCGTTGTTATTCAGGAGAATAAAGCAGTCTTCTATCAACCTGCCAGTGAATTTCTACCTATGATCGATGAGGTTTGTTCTTTTTTCGACCAAAAAAATAAAAGCCCGTATTGCTGATATTTTTGTTCATGAAGCTGTCACGAAGTTGTGAATTAACTCGTGGAATTTCATAAATAGGTGTACAAAATACTGTCGGAGAAAACAAAATCAATCCCAGGGGCCAGGGTAGAAAACAACAAGTTCTGTTGCTCTGTACACTTCCGTTGCGTTGATGAGAAGGTGAAAAATAAATATCAACCCCGCCAGTCAATTTTCTATTTTTTATTTTCTTATTATTTTTTCTCCCCTCATATAATGGCTTATATTCTTGATTAATTAGCATATATCTAAAATATTTATTTATTTTTTTGGGTAATTACTTTTTCAGAGTTGGGATGCTTTGGCAGATCTAGTTAGTGTAGTGCTCAATGAGTATCCAAAACTCAGATACACTCAAGGAAGGAAGGTAATAATCATGTTTAATTTTATTAAAGTTTTTTTTTCTTGGTCAATATCTAAAAATTATCCTGACCGTCTATTTGGTTGGAAACAGGTATTAGAGATCAGACCCACAATTAAATGGGACAAGGGCAAAGCCCTGGAGTTCTTGCTAGAGTCACTAGGTGAGTGTACCTTTTTATCTTTTCAGAAATTAATATAAAGTTTTAATTAATAACACAAAAATTTATATATAATTAAATAATATCCAATTAGTACTAATTAACTTTTAAACCTTGCTGATCCTTTTTTAGGATATGCCAATTCTAATGAAGTATTACCAGTATATATTGGAGATGATCGGACCGATGAGGATGCGTTCAAGGTATCAGATGCTTTTTCATTGTATTTTATATATCTTTTGCTGCACCAAATCTCTACTTTTATAAGTTTTTTTTGTTTTAACAGATTATATTCAAATTAATAATGCAGGTTCTGAAAGATAGAGGACAAGGATTTGGAATCCTTGTTTCTAAAGTTCCAAAGGAAACAAGTGCTACTTATACTTTGAAAGAACCATCTGAGGTAAAGAATATACTGCAATTTGATCGGTTTTTGCCAATAATTTTGATGCATTAATTTTTTTTTTTTTACTAGGAGTGCCGTGACTAAATAGTTTTGTAACTACTCTTTATAGGTTAAGGACTTTTTGCGGCGGTTGGTAAAGTGGAAAAGATTGTCAATGTGAAGGAAATATTAGAAAGAAAGAGAGAGGGAGAGAAGTGAGGGGTGTAAAAACACAGAAGAAAATGAACCCCACCCCAAAATTTTGTCAAGGGTGGGTTAATTATTGTAATTTTTTAATGTTAATTAAATGATTAAAAAAAATTCCTAAAATTTTGGAAAATGTATATTTGACGAGAAGTCCCTTTCCCTTGCTCGCTGGATCCCTTAAACACAACGTGCTTCTGCATGGGCATTAGCAATCATTTAACAGCTACCAAAAAAAAAAAAAATCGGCTACCTGATATAAAGGAAAACTAGCTAATTAAATTCGTAGTTAAGAATAATCAATAAGATCATACATAAATAAATTATTTAAATTAAGTTACTCAATACATTTTTTTGATCATCGACTAAAGCTAAGCTAATAGGCGTGGCTTAATATTTGTTTTATTTATTCGGATCAAAATGATTCACGTCATATCAAATATTAATATCCATTAAAGATAATATATGGAGAGAACTGTTCTTGTGTGATATATAACATATTTCTTTTTGAGATATACAGTTAAATTTGAATAACCAATTTCATAAACTCGACAACAAGTTATCACATTAACACCAGTTTAATTACATTATTTGATAGAAGCTAAAATGGTTCGAGAAGAATTAGTCAATGTGTGCATAAAGTAATCCAAACATTTTTATCGAAAATGTATTTTCAGTCCTAACATATCTTGACCATTAAAACAAACAAAATAAATAATAAGGGTTAACATAGGTTTTTCATGTTAAATATAGCTTTCCCTATTTGTAAAAGTAAATAAATTATTAATTTTTTGTGATCTTCATTAAAGCTGATGAGCAGTTTGCCTAAATAAGTATGGACAAATATAATTAATAATATCGAGTTTATGACCAAATTCTTGCTAATATTTCCTTAATACTAGAGCCCTGTTGATCATAGTTGTCCTTCCTACATATTTTCAATTTATTACTTACAATAATTTACATGTGGCACACAAAGCATATCCATAACCAAAATATTTATTGAAGGAAGTGGAGGCTCATGATCATATGAGAAATAAGCATTTTATTTATTAACTCAATATTTTTATATAGATTTGGAAATGACTTACAGTTTGTGTATTCAAGACACGTAGTAGTGGTTGGGGTATCCAAGAAGTCTGAGAAAATTTATTTAATAAAATTAGAGCAACCTCTGGGGACCAAATTTCATGCAAATTGCATTTATAAAATTAATCCTGAGTGTTTCGTTTGATTTGCTTAAAATTTGATTATGGAATGCAGCGCTATGAGGGTTGTGTTTTTATATGTATATGTTCGTACTTGTTTGTGTTAACTTCTAAAAAAAAGTTAATTAGTTGAATAATATTCAGTCAGAGATCACAATTAATTGTGATCTGTTTAAGTAAGCGAGTGTTTCCGATCCTATTTTATTTTATTTTTTCTTTTAATTTGCTTGCCGCACCATCCTTATCTGGCTGTGTTAAAATCTCAATAATGGAGAGCATCTATCTAAATAATTATAAAGCACCATGCCACTCATAGACAGTAAAATACAATTTCTTCTTTCAGTTTAACGTTGAAACTTGTTGTTTCAATTATTATAAACTAAGCTCCTCTTTCAAGGCAACCCGAACCAAAAAAAAAAAAAAAAAAAAAAAAAAAAAGGCTAATGCCAAATTAGGATAAGGGATTTATCGGTTAGAATCTGTAAAAATGATGACGCATATTTCTCAAAAAAAATATATATGACGTAAATAATGCTGAAAAAATGGTTATAGTAATATGATATATTGGGTTTGACGTGAATTTTATAAAATCATATGGTCATAAATGTAGTGGCCACTAATATGGATATGGGTTTGGAAGACTAACATTTGCTCTTATGTATAGAGACTTGTTAAATTGTGGTGGAAACTGGATACTAAAATATTGACAGCTTGTCCAACATTTATCAATATTAATCATGAAATTGTAGAAACGGCGAAGTCTACTATATGATGATTTATGTATCTATGAGCACATGCATATCTTATCTATGGCAATATAAATTTAAGATTTAGATTATTAATTATTGTATATTCAGGGCAAATCAACATTCAAGGTCCCATCATCATGCCATAGAACCTTCATTGAAAGCCTTGGTGATTAGACAACAGAAAGCACATTTCGAGTTGGGTCGTATAAGACACAGGTCTTTTATTAATGGCCATCAATAACATTGATGGATTTTATTCAATAGTTTTCAAATTTTTATTGGTTTTTATTTTATTTTATTATGATACCGGGGTGAGAGAATTAGAATTTGACATCATTGTTTGAGAAAACTAACTTTAGAATTTGACATCATTGTTTGAGAAAACTAACTGCTTTACATTTTAGCTAATTATCATGTCTTCACTTGTTATTTCTTCTATTGAGAGATGAGAAATTTGGCATGGTTAATTTTCTACCTTCATCATGAACAATAATAATCCATTTCAAGCTATATATATATATATATATATTAATTGATTAATTGATTTAATCATTATGGATAGCATATATACAGTGGGAACCTTTTTTTTTTAAAATTAATTTTCTTTTTTATCATTTACAATATTTTGCTTTGATTGTAGTATTTTAAATCTATGATATTTTAAAATATGAATATAAATAGTTTACTAATTAAATCAATACTATTTGACTATTTTGTCGTAACTTATACATCTTTATCATTGCCAAACATGGATTTAAAATATTGATAGCGCCTGGTGAAATATAATTTTAACTATTGAAAAGAACATACATGTTTAAAGTAGAAGGAGTAGTACTCGTGATTTTTGATGATCTGTTTTCAAGTCAACATGTATCCAAAGATAAACCTAACTGCGGGATCCATCCTCCTAACCCTACTTTTGTTTCTTTCTTTCTAACATATCCCATCTATCTAATTTCACCCTTTATTCGGACAACAAAGTATTGAAAAAGAAGGAAAACCCCCTAAAAGTTTTTTATTATAATTAAGCTTGTTAATTAGCTTTGAGAGAGTGAGAGAAAGGGATCAGAACTGGCACAATTACTATTAATTGATTAAATTCCACCATCATATGGGTATGGAACACAGATTATTTATTTATCTGACCAACTGAAGTGGGGGTTTAATATCAAGGAACAAAAACAAGGCCATTGGATGATAGATGATCCCCATATCTCAAAAAGGACTTAAAACAAATATTAGATCCCAAAAAGAGAGATTAATAAAGAGAGAGAGATATTAACAAAAGTCTTTCAATGAGTGAAACGAAGCCATTGCTCACAAACAGAGATGGAGACCTACACCATTGGGCACCTAGATTTGGGAGAGACCCACATCCAAAGATTTAAGTGAATCTAAAAGCTGTATTTTAATGGATCCAGTTTCGAGTTTATAATGAAATTATTAAAATCTTAAGAGAGGGTTAGGTGGTGAAAAGGAAACCCACTAGTAGTTGAGAATTTTGGGGAATGGATCTATATGGGTTGAAGTGGTGTTGGAATCCACTTTAAGTGCTTGATATGAAATAGACATGGAAGTTTTTATTTTATTATATATATATATATATATATTTACCTATAACCGAACAAAAAAAAATTGTTTGGGACACCCAGCATGCTTCCAAGCCATGGAAAACCTTGGCTTCTCTTTTCAAACGTGTAAAGAAAACTTTTCTCCCACTAGGAATTTCAATAAACATTATTGGTACCTTAAACACAAATAAATTTAGTCCTTCGAAGCTCCAATTATTGATGGATATCAAAGAGAAAAAAAAAAAGGGCCACCATCTCCATGAACACTACTAAACTAGCAATATATATATGACTTGCTGTTTCACATTTGAGCAGCTTTCACTCAAATCGGCCATCATGTATAAATTATATGTTCGAAAAGTCTGCCATCCTAGACAATTCAGAAATAATTGTTAAAGTGAACAATTTATATTTTGTAAGTTTATAAACCACTTATTTTATTTTATTATTTTTTGGTTCTTTTAATCAAGCTCCGCATGTTTTTTTAATTAATTTACAACATGTTTTTGTGCTGCGAATATAGTACTCTTGGGTTAGTAAGCATGAATAAGGAATTGGTCCTAACCAGAAAGAAAAATAAAATAAAAAAATAAATAATAAGAAATTGGTCCCCTCATGGAGGGTAGTGCATCTTGTCGAAGGAAAATTGAACATGTTGGTACGGAAATGGTCAGCTTTTCGTTGCGTTTTAAACATTTGCAGTCGGATATATATCATTTTTTGTTTTTTAATTGATGGCTATGAACCATGCCTTGGATGATCCTCCTAGAGCCTAGAGGGAACGAGTCCTTAAGGTGTTTGCATTTTAGGTTAATAATTGTTTCAATCTAACCCCTCTATGTCCGTATCATTATTGCCCTGACATTTTATTTTATTTTTTTTAAGTGGGGCTTTTAAACAATTTCAAGTTGAATTATTTTTTAGACTTGGCAAAACCAACTTCTCTTTAGTGCCAAAGTTAGAAAAGAAAAAAACAATTTATATATACGTATATATGTATGTAATTGTTTCAAATGTGATTTTAACCATTAAAAGAAATATTGGGAAAATTATATATAATTTAGTCACAAATAATGTAGTTCACATGTTATATTTTATTTTGAAAATATATTTCGGGTTGTCGACACTGATGAAAATTGTAGCAGTTCATGACCAAAAAAAGTTTCCATGTACACCCTGCATAATTTTTTTAACGTGTACTCAAAAGAAGAAGAGGTTTTCCATGGCTTGGAATTTGGAAGCAATTGCAGATTTCGTACACAAAGTCTCTGTGATTATATTTTTCTTCGAAACAAGGTAACTGCTGACTTGGAATACCAATTGTCCTAATCAGCGAGTCTAAATTCTCTTTAAAGCTGACTAAGAGAGACAAACATATATTTGTCTCTATCCCTCCGACGTTCTAGATGGGCATAGCGTTTCATAGAAGTCTGTTTCTCTAAGACAGACTAATCAGAAAACAATTTGATTCATTAGGTTGTTTAGCCCTCAGCCAATAGTCCATCGGCATTGCCGTTTTTATTGGGATATTTTTGTTTCCTTTTTCTATTGAAAATATATATATATACATATATATATATATATATATATATATATATATATATATATATATATATTGTTAATCATTTTCGAAATTTAAAATCTTTATTGATATTAAAATTTAATCTTATCTTCTTCTAACTATATATATAAATATATAAGCTACCTTTTCATTTATTTATTTTTTAATTTTTATCTTCTCTATCTTTATCTTCTATGTTTATGCAGGCTAGCTAGTAGAGAAATAAAATTGGAGTACTAGATGAAAAATCAATACAAAATGAAATAAACATTAAAAACATATTTTATTGAACAGTTTAAAAACCAAATTAGAATTTTGATGATTTGATGTAACATTAATGGAGCAGTGGCCCATTATATATGTTGGGGATGGAATTTCCGTTATATGCACGTAACTTTTTTAATATACACCCACAAATCTTCATAGTCCTGCGTCGGTCTCACTCTCACAAGTCTAAATCCAAATCAATATTTTGTAGAATTGAAGTCGTAAAGGAAACGATAAAGAACCTTATTTTCACTTTCAATGAAAGTTTTTGAGTTATAAATAGTTTTCAATATTTACCCCTAAAGAGCAACTAGCAGGGCTGATGAGTAAGGATGCCACATGTGACCAAAAATTCCTTTTTTCTATTAAAAAAAAGGAAAAAAAAAGAAAAGAGAAAAGAATAGAAAAAAAAGTCGGTCATTCTTCTTCATATGATCATATTGACAATTAGTTTTCTCTTCTTCTATTAATGCACATTAAAAAATAAAAATAAATAAATAATACTCTCTCGGTACGCCTTAGTTGTAACAAGCCCAAACAGGAGCTCCGGATTGCAAAGCCTGGGTCTAAAATCTCATTACTTTCAAGGCCTGTAGTGGCCACATGGCCCAAGATTTCTAATTTGTCGGCTCAATTTGAGAGTTACTTCTCTTGTTTATCCATTTATTTATGTTTGAAAAGTGACAAAAATATGTATATATATATACATATTGTGAGAAGAAAATTATAAATCTTCTAAAAAAAAAAAGAGAAAAAGAAAGAAAGTTCGAATTGCACATAAGATCAATAATATTGGTATACATGTATATAGTTTGGATATTTTATTTTTTCAAATTTCAGTCGATGATGGTGATAATAACCATGAAAAAGGGACAAATGGATCGAGACAATGTTGATGAAACTTGAAATAAGAGAATATGCCGTTGTTATTGTTGTTGTTGTTGTTTTTGTCCCTAATTTGTTATGAAAATGAATTTTGAATTCTAAATTCTTTGTTTTTCAGTTTCTGAAAACCCTTTTTTGTTTTAAAAAAAAAAAATTTTACCTGACTATTGAGATGGCCTTATGGCTTTAAAGTTGATGATTACCCGTTTTTCTTTCAACAATAATAATTCCTAAGACGAAGAAAAAGAAAACATTTATAAACACCTTCATAATCCTTAACCACTTAAATAGTTAAATCATACACATTAAAATTAGCTTTCATCTAAAGAATTGAAATATATTAAAAAAAAAAAAACTTTATAATCAATTTGCATGCTTCTAAATCATTTCGAGCTATATTTCAATGGTTAATTATTAGATAGACAAAAGCCAAACATACCAATCTACAGATAAAAAAGTGAGAGAAAAAGCGCCTGATCAAATATACATATAATCTGGAAAATTAAATTTGGAGAATCTCCATAAACAAAAACGAAAAATTAAAAAAATCAAAAATCTACAAAACCTGGGATCAGAAAATGAAAAAGCAGATAAAAACAAAAATGTTTTCGTTAAATTTCCTAACTTTCCACCAAAAAAATTAAAAAATAAAAAAACTACCATCGAATCGCTACAATGGCTGCCAAATTCATATATATAACTGGGTATACTGTGTATGTATAAATAGATATTTCCTTATTTGGTCTGCCTAAAGACGTTTCGTATTGCATTCCTGAGACAGAATCCGAGTACCTTTTGCCAACGTATCCACCATGACATCGCATGCAACCCCGAATTTTTTGCTTCCAGTTTTCAACTTCCAAAGTTTCATTCTCACTGGGATTTTCATATTTAGAGATAAGAAAACATGAACTTTTTGGCTCCCATTCTTCATGCTCTTCTCCATTTCCTTTGGCAAAACGACGTCAGACCCATGAAGCACTAGATCGAACGTCGTAGTATTTTTATGGTGTTGGAAAAACGTTGGGTATTTTCCCAGGGCGATTTCTTGTTTCCTAAAACAGAGGGAAGCTTCACCTCCTTCTTTGTACAAAATATCTATTTTCTTATTCGAATTTACAACTTTCAATCTCATCCTGTAATCCTGCCGGAGATTCTTGGTGTCGGATCTTGAGCCGTTGACGGCGGTGAGGCTTTCGACGTAAAACACAGGGTCTTTATGCTTGAGAAAAACGGAGAAAACAATTGATGCAATGCCAAGAACGACGAGAACCACAACCAGAACTGAAAAACAACAGCAGCATGAACAGCATGTCTTGTTTTTGCTCCTTTGAGCATTGTTGCGATGTCGATCGGCAATCTCGGCCTGCTGGGGAGTCGGAACACGATACACTTGATCTTTGGGCACCTGGACGACGTATGTGCCTGAACATAATGTAGTTTGTTGCTGTTGTTGAGATTGTTGTGATAGTGGTTGAATCTGGCCGGAATTGATGTTGTTGTTGTTGTTGTTGTTGTTGTTGTTGTCGTCGTCGTCGCCGGAAGGTGGTAATACCCGCTCCGCCATGGGAAGATGGGGAGCGGTGGTGAGGAGAAAGGAAGGTGGTGTATGTGGGGGATTGAGGAATGAAAGGTGGTGGTACGCATGGGACCCCCGGAAGGAAAGGAAAGCATGTGACCATGGAGAGGTGAGAAATGATTTGATTCAAAAGAGACTTTTATTTTTATTTTTTTTATTTTGGTCGAAGTCCTATTCTAATGGGTCAACAATACCACAACCCAATGGTCATTAGAAGATGGATTTTTTGGTTATATACTAAATTTATATGGTATTTGGATCGCTTGCTTTTTACCTAACAATTTTTTAATCACTTGGAAAATTAGTTACCATGAGCTTATTAAAGCTCTCATCTCGGATATCTTTGAGCAATTTTAGTAGCATTATGCACCATGATTTAATTGATCAGTGTTATAGAGTTTCAGTAATACTTATTAATGGTGATAAATAATAATAATAATAATAATAATAATACCATATTTTATATGTTCGATTTGGTAGAAGAGAACCACCCAGCTAGACAAAGATGGAAGAAGGGATAGAGAAAGAATCTCTTACATAAGAGGAGAGGATACGAGGGAGATGAATCACAAACAACATTATCAAAATTGATACTCTAATGAATCAATATAAGCAATGACGAGGAGAAAAAAAATAATAGTAATTAATTTTATTTGAATTAATTAAGTTACTTGTAGAGTAAGAAATTTATTGGTTTACGAATCATGGTTAACCTAAGTAAGCTACAACGGCTATAACTCTATTTCTTTTGGTATTTGGATTTGGAAATCCATGCATTTATATACATCCACATAGTCTTTCATGCTACTCCATTCTCCGAATACACTAGCTAGTTTAGTTCTTGCTCATCCCGATCAAATTAAGCTTTTCTCTCAACCTTCTAATTTGTCCGCACATATTGAAGAAGAAGAAGATGGATTTGGCAGTACACCCATTAATCTCTCGCCGTTACACCAAAAATTTGTCTCCTTATGACCCTCGTTTGAACTGCACAGGCAAGTGGCAAAGAACATCATCATCAACTCCGTCTTCGTCTTCGTCATCAATCCCTAATTATTTCCTCAAGAATTGCAATGGCAGTTGGAGAAGAACTTCGTCTCCAATCCCTGATCGCCTCAAGAATTTCAATGCCACAACATCTCAACGACGTCGTCATCCCTTACTACCTCGTGCTTTTTGTACCAAGCAGCTAAGCGTGGGGCCCAAGATACTAATAATAAAGCGTGGCGAGGGTTTGCCTGAATCGTTAAAGATGTGTGGAGAGTCGAAGCTTTTCAGTACCTACTCTAATTTTATGGCTTCTTAGCCGCCGGGTCCGAGTTCGCTCCCTGTTCCTAGTTTCTTGGGCAACAAGAAAAAGGTTACTTTCAACATAGACGATCAAGCTATGGACTTGGAACTCTTGGAATTTGGCTTTATTGCTGCTTCTGCTTGAATTAATTGATTATAGTTTCTTGTTTTAGAACTTTCCCTAGCTTATCTATATGTTTTAATAGTATGACTTTTGTAACCAAAAATATTATGGATTAATTATGAATTAATTTTTTTTTTTTATGAATTAGTTGATGTTCTTTCTGGAACAAATAATATATATATATATATATATTTATTATTTTTTGGCTGGATGATTAGGCTGTCTACTATATTTGTCTTTCAATCAGAAGAACAATATATGACCCATACATTTTTCATTGTAACAAATATTTATTATTTTCTGTAAACCAAAACCAAAATTCTTATTATTCAAATAATCAGAAAAGGCGAGCCTTCGAAACCAATATAGTCAAATTTAATACCGAGAAAAAGGTGTGGTGCTATTTCATCTCGTTGTCAAACAAAACAGTGTAATTTTCTTTCACAAGTTAGAGAACCGCAGGGAATTTCTATTTTGAAGTTGGACCCACAATGGGTCTACAATGGAGTCCACTGTCAATATGAGTTGGGAGTATACGAGCCCAGCTTGTTTAAAGCCTGCTGCCGCAATTTTTTCAAACTTAATGCTTCGAGAAGACCAATTAGAAGAACAAATTATATCCACTGAAAAAAAGTTCTTCGGATATGGAATCAAAACTAAAGTACACAATTTTTGTAGAAAGTAATGCAATCCGCATAAAAATTCTCCTCTGCTTCTGAAAAGGTCCAAAATTCATCACCGAATTTCAAATGGGGTTACCAAGTAGGAACTACATGTGAGTACCTCAAAAGATCCCAAACTACGATTCAAGCTCTGATCGAGGATATATTTGAGCAATTTTAGTAGCATTATGTACTATGATTTAATTGACTAGTCTGATGAGTTTCGGTAATAATCACTAACGATGATAATTAAAAAAAAAAAAAATTTCTTTTCCATTGGTAAATATGCATAAAGTTTTGGCTATTTGCTCATTTTTAATTAAGGATCAAATTTTAAGTTAATGAATCGAAATGCTCTATTTGGCAGAAGAGAAATAGCCAGCTAGACAAAGTTGGAAGAAGGAATAGAGAGAGAATCTCTTACACAAGAGGAGAGAATATGAGGGAGAAGAACCCAAAAAAACCCCAACATAAATCAATTCGGTATGGGAAGTTGAAAGCATCGGTTCTAACACTCTTGTTTATATTATTTAATTTGTCCATTTTCTTATCATTATTTAATGGCTTGGAAACCACACAACAATGATGTATAAGGCTCACTGATAGCCCAAAATAACCGAAGACAAGCATAAGGAAGCGAGACTGAGACTGAGATATGCTTGAGAGTTGAGAGCCCAACAACAGTTTCTGATCCAAATTTTAGCCCAACAACTTAATAAGATTAAGAATAAGAAGGAAGATATTAGAATTTATTAAGAATGTTCCACCATTCATTTAATGAAATATCATATTACAACTTTAGGAATGTTGCACCACTCCATTCAAAGAAATTGCAAGTTGCAATTTCATTTTATACCAAAAATGAAAAACAAAATGCAAATTGTGAAAAGAATCTCAGGTCAACTGTGTTAGGTCAATGGGATAACACAAACCCCATAAGATAACATACCTCGCAAAGTCACGAATTCATTGGTTTGATTACAGGCATACTGACACTGTTGCATTTCAAATTATACAAATCCTTGTGGTTTGCAATTTGAATTATTTTTTTTAGAATTTTCACCCCAAACCAAACAAAAACTTGCAGCGGTGCACATGAGATTGAAAGCAAGGGCATTTGGGTCTTTTTGTTTTCCCTCTCTTAATTGACTTAATTTAGGGATTAATTCCAAAAAAAAAGGGCCTAGCTGACGAATCCATATCATATGGGTTTGATTTCTCGACTTTATTCCCATGTATCTTCTCCGCACCCACCATTAGAGCTTTTTCCTCTGTTCTCCTGCAATCTTCGCCAACTGCCGTAAGGGCCACATGTTGACTTGGTGAATCGGCTCCACTCTCACCAAATGTTTTTTTTTTCCAAGTTTAATTCCAGTTCCATATATATATATATATATATATATATATATATATATATATTTATATAAGTGAAATTCTAGAAATTTATTAATTCCAGCAAAAGTTTATTTACGTATATACAAATAAAAAACGGAGTGAACACAAATTCTTTTTGATTATTCCAAAGAAAAACACTCCCATTAAGTGTAAAACCAAGCCCAATCTCATTGTGCATAATTTAGAGTGAATCTTACTAATTTATTTTCTCTTTTTTGGACAGATTAACTTGGGCGGATGAAGAATTTAAATTGGGATTCAAACATAGAAACCGAAGTTCTGTGAGCTAATTATGCACATATAAAGTATGCAACCATCTGCTACTGTTTTAAGCGGATTTTCATAATGTCTCTCGGACAATACCCTTTTTTCTTTTTATTTTTTATTGCATTCCTAAAGTAGGCGAACTAAGAAAGGGAAAATAAAAAGACCTAATTGCCCCTGCCTTTCGTATCATGTGCGGTACACATGAGTAATTTGTTAACTATTTTAACAGAAAATACCAAAAGGACTAACTGTGCAAGTTTTCATATAATTGATACTTAAATTTAACCCAAAAAAAATCATACATATTTATAAAATTCTTGTGAAAATTTTATAAAAATTTCTATGAAAAGTATGAATTTTTTAATTAAACTGTGAAAAATTTTGTATAAATATTATAATTTTAATTTTCATAAAAATTATAAAAAATATTAAAAATTTATATGGATATTATGAAAATTATATTTGTTTTCGTTTAGAAACTAAATTTTATTTAATATTTAAATAATAAAATTTTAAATTATAATTCCTGCAAATCCATTTCATAATAGAAAACAAAAACATTACGGTTATGTTATATGAATATTTTTGTTGTTGCGTGTGCGTGTGTGTGTTCATATATATATATATATATATATATGCCTTTCTCTTTTAGAAAAGAAAATATCTGAACTCTCCTAATTAAAATAAGGGCCCTAAGAGACAACGCGCTTTCTCGACATTATTTTATTTTTCTATCTCTAATTATCAACATTTAAAACATTAATATTTTCATCATTTTGTCTTTTATAATTTTGAAATAGAACCATACACGACAGAAAGATTTCATCCTAAAGATATCCCTGCAGTCTTGACCAGACGAAGAAATAAAATAAGCAGCAAGTAAGTTTTCATGTCTGTCATGCTATGAAAGTTGGTTGGAATTACAAAATTTTAATCAATGAAATGGTAATTGAATTTTTGATACAAGCACAAAAATATATATGTTATTATTTTTTTTTTACATGATATACACAAAATATAGGATTGATAATTATTGTAAACTGAAAGTTGAGGAAATAAATAGTTAAATTAATTAATCTTATTTAGGAAAAAAAAAATTAAATGCAAGGTTCAATGACAGCCGCGACTGTGATTAAAATTGGACGTTGGAAATATTTCGTTCCTTAATTGGCAAAAGAAGTGGACAGCGTCCCCTTAAATGCAAAGCCGGCATTAAGGAAACTGTAGGGCCCAACTCACTCTACGTCAACGGTCAAAATCTTTATCTCCTATCCTAACAAATTAAATAATAAGTATTACCCCCAAAAAATTTAAATAATAAAGAATAAAATATTAATAAAAAAAATGAAAAAAAAAAAAATATCTAACGCTCTCTCGCTCTCTCTCTCTCTCTTTCTCTCTCTGACACTCTCATATCACATAAAGCTCAAATTGCCCACTTTCCATGGTCCTTTACCGAAACGAAAATGGACGGCTTTGATCGACTTCCAGACTCGTTGATCCTCCAGATCTTCAACTCAGTCTCAGATATCAAAACCTTAATTCGATGCCGAGCCGTGTGCAAGCGATTCAACTCGCTGGTGCCTCAGTCGGAATCGCTACTCCTGAAGGTGGACTGCGTCATCTCCTCCGAGTCAAGCGACGACGATTCCTTCCTGGTGGCTTTCATCAAATCCGTAATCAAATCCCTACACGACCTCGTCTCCCCGAAACCCCTTCCGTCGCTCCCAAGCCCTTCCCAGAACTCCCCGGCTCAGATCCTCCACGGCTTCGACAAAGTCCGTAACCTCGAGATCGAATTGCCCTCCGGCGACCTCAAATTGGAGAAAGGCGCCGTCGTCAAATGGAGAGCGGAGTTCGGCAAAACCTTGCGGAGCTGCGTGATTCTCGGATTCCGCCGGATCAGGGATTCCGGTGAGGGTGGAGTAGGAGGAGAAGTGGATTTGGCGGGAGGGTTGAAGATGAGGGTGGTGTGGACGATAAGCGCACTGATTGCGGCATCGGCGAGGCACTATTTGTTAAAGGAAGTGGTGAGGGAACAGAGAGGGCTGGAGAGGTTGGTTCTGAGGGATAGAGAAGGAGAAGGGACGCTGGTAATGACGGAGTCAGGGTTGAAAGAGTGGTGGGGGAGAAATGGGGAGGAAGAGGAGGAGGAAGAAGAAGAGGAGGAGGAGGAAGAAGAAGGGTGGGAGAGGAACAGGACGAGAGTGCCGAGTGTGAGAATGAGGATGAGGCACGAGCCCAGAGTGGAGCTGAGCGGTGGGGTTTGGGCGGAGGGTGCGACGCTGGTGGTGGTGAGGCCGAGCAGTGCACACGGTGAGGTGGAGGAGGAAGTGAGAGAAGACGGTGAAATGGCGAGGGAAGCATTCGGAGGAGGAGTGTGTGGAGAGGCAGTGCAGGCTTTGCTAAAGGGCTGGAGTTATGTACTGGAAATGAACTCTTTCTAGTTGCTGTGCTACTGCTTCTCTGCTTGCTATTTATGGTAATTGTAATGTTTGGTCGCTTTTTTTTTTTTTTTTTTTGGCTTTCTTTTTTGTTCTCTGTAAATTTGATATTAACTGCAGATTGGTTAGGGAACTTTTTTTTATTTTCTTTTTTCAGTAAAATTTTATGTTGTTTCTTTTTGATTCAACAACGAAAAAGAATTCAAAGCCTATGTTCTCGGTTTCTGTTTCTTTCCATGTCTCAGTAAGGAAAAAAAATGAATTGAAAGATACGTGTATACAATTAGGAGTATCTTATATGATATCAATGTTAATGTAAAAATATAAAACTTTAAGAAAAAATGAAACGTGACTGAAGAGACAGAAAACCAGAGGTGTATTACTTTTTGTTACCACCATAAATACTACCATTGTTACCACCATAAATACTAACATTGGGCCAAAATATTATTCTTTCTGTTTTCCTTTCTGGTTGCAAGAAGATTACTGTGAGTGCATTTATAGTAGTTCAAGGGAAGAAATTGGAGGGTGTCGGCACCGGTAGTTGAATTGGAAAGGTTAAAATGAGGGGTTGGGGTATTCACTGACGCATTAAGCAGCGCCACTGTTGGTTCCAACAATAGAAGTCACAAAATCGAACTGAGGGGGCAGGTGGCTTAATGTTTAATACCATAATCCTTTGGAGGTGAGTGATTCAATCATAGAACGGATCATTTATGATACTACAACCAAGTCAAGTCATTTATTTTTACAATGATATTTTTTTTTTTTAACGGAATTTCAAATTTTGTGGAGCAATTACTGCAAATATGAAATTCACTACTTACAAAGGGATCAATAATGTAAATAATCTATGCCTCAACATCCATACAATCTCACCGATGGCCACTAGGTTAACGATCCCAAAAAAGGTACATATTCATAGGCTTTAGTCCAAACCTTTCAAAATGAGTTTAAGAAGGGCTTTGTCTTGCTAGGACACCGTTGCTTTGTAGTCCAAACAAAATCAGGAACCCATCTTCCGGTTGAACTCAAATGGTATAGTTTCCCCTTAAAATTGCCTAGCTTAAAAGCCTAGAAGCTGAAAGGTCTTGCATTCCCAAGACAAAAGCTGTTAATATTAAAAAAAAAAAAAAAGAAAAAAAAAATTTCCTTCCAATTCTAACACTTCTGAAATAAGGCTTTGTTCATTTCAGTCCGCAACATATGCTACTTCCCAAGGCAAAAGCTGTTAATATTTTTAAAAAAAAATTCCTTCCAATTCTAACGCTTCTAAAATAAGGCTTTGTTCATTTCAGTCCACATATGCTACTTCACTGGTATATTCCAAGACATGGAAAATGGGCCTCCAGACCAAAGACCACCATGGCATAGAGCAGATTTTATAACTCAGCCAGCAAAAACAGTTCATGCCTGATGGATGTTTTTCTCTTTGTTTTCTAAGACAGATTCAACAACCACCTAACAAAATTATTTTGATAAAAAAAAAATAGTAATAATAATAAAGAAATCAGGGAGAGGGAAGTACCTTGGTACACTTTAAGATGCTCATTGCTTCTCTGAAATTGAACTTTTCAATTGATATCAATAAGCGCTGTTCGGGAATTCTCCAGGAGCATAAAAACTAAAACCATGTGGATGGTTTTAAAGTTTTCAACTGATTATACATATCTAGTTCCCTATGAATGCTTAGTTTCCATTTTCCACATGTTTCCCCTCAAGTTCATTTAAAATGACGAACTAGATATTTTTCTGAGAACTGCTTATCAGAGATCTTGCAAAATTGTTGTCGTCAAACTAGGTAACTTGTGAAGATGATTTTTCTTTTTCAGAATCTCCAAAATCCGCAGTCAGGGTTTTAGCCTGAACTCGACAGTGCAAATAAGCAACTCAGGGTGATTAACTACAAAGGAGATATCATGGTTGCTACAACTAAGCAGCGTCTCCGTTACCTTCTTAATTTTCCTCTCAGATACAGCAAACACTTGGGGCACCCTCCTGAACACTAGCAGTATATCATTCTCCGAAAACCCCAAACTCTTGAAAAGCTCAACTTTAGTTCCCAATTCTCCAAGGACATCGACCTCAACGTCCGAATTGCGGGCAGAAACATCTTAGAATTCCTCTCGAAACCCAATTCTTCAATCCTCTTAACATAATCTACAATGCTGTCTAGCTTGTGCAGAAAAAACCTTGAAAAACTGAAAAAAAAAAATTGACAATCTGCGAAGAACTTGTACCACAGCTTTTCAAAAACTCTATATTGGGCAACATAGTCTTCTCCAAATCACGCTTCAGAAATCACCCAGATAACGTCAAGAGCATAACTACATCAGCATTTGAACAAATTATGCTCTTCAACACCGAAATGGACGGTACAAGCCGATTATTGGCACTCCGAGTTAAAATCCACGGGTCGGCTGATATAATTTCGGCAATGTCAGAGGAAGTGAAGCGCAACTCCTGGAAAATCTTGATTTTGGGTTTTATGGTTTTCTCCAGACTGGCAGAGAGAACACGAGAGAACTTTTTAATCACTTTCTCGATTTGGGATTTGGAGAAACCACTCTCTTTTACGGAAATAAATCACCGAATCACACTATTGGGGTACTTTGAGATATGCAACTGTCAGCGAGGCCTCCAAAGCGGCCTCTTGGGAGAACTGGTGCTGATTGATTAAGCATTAAGAGACGGAGATTGTGGGTTTTGATTTTGATCTTCTGGATGGGATAGAAGAGGAGAAAGATAAGGCCGAGGTTGAATAGTAAAGAGGGGGTTTGTGGAGCTGGGAATTGCTCCTTTGAGAGAGTGAAACAGCATATTTACACATTTGAAAAATCAATGTTCCGTGGGTTTTTCATCAACCATCAAAGATTATTAGCATATGGTTCACCGTGAATTGGAAAATAAGAAATTTTGATCATCATTGATTGGAAATGTTAGAGAGACTCACAGATTGCTGATAACAAGCTCCACCCTCCGCGACTCTATACTTCCAGTATTCTATTCTCCCTTCGTATTTCGGTTCAGCTTTACCCATGATTATGGTTCTAGGAACTTTCCAATTTCCCCATTCTCTCTCTCTCTCTGTGTTGACGATGAGGTGCTGAGTTGGGCTGGTCTAGGCCTGAGTTTGTAGCCTAAATCTTTTACTGGCTTACCTTTCAAGCCCATAAATAAAAGGTGAGCCCAAATGGGTCAGAATAGTTGGACTCAGCCTCTTGGCAACTAAATAAATTTTTTCCCTATTTGTTGGTGATTAGTATGGGTGAAACTCTTGCACAATTAATAAATGCTAATTCCATGAATTAAATTATTTATTCATTTTTTATATTAAAATCTTAAACTTAAAACTAGAAAATAAATCTTTTTGGAGCAACTACTTAAATTACCACGTAATATATGATTTTCATTGATACGGTGACAAATAATATTTAAATAAAAAATAAAAATTAATTTAATTACAAATTTTGCTATTTATTATTATCGATAATTCATAATGTTAATTGATTGTATTTAATATATATATATATATATATATATATATTTATTTATTTAAAACTAAAAATTTGATATCAAAAGTGAATCTTTTTGATAGATTATTAAATTGCCATATCATCGCATAAAGTCTATTGGTAATGGATCACCAATGATTATAAATAACAATTTTCTTTTAAAAACGTATATGCTTACTTGCTAATTTCTTTAATATTGATTTGAACAATATTCTAGTAATTTTTATTGAATTGTTTATTTGCTTAGTTGGAAGAGAATTTGCTTGTAATGTTTGCTTATGAACCACATAATTGGCACATGACTATTTCTATCTAATCGAGTAAGTGGCTTGCTTTCCTTTAGCTTTCCTTTAAACATGCTATGATTGTGATATTTGCTTAAATATGTTAATGAGTCATCCACTTATGATGTTCATAATATGCCATCATTTCTTAGCAATTATTAGTAAAAACAAAATCAATTGTTATTTTGTCCAATTAATTTGAAATCATCATGTACTAATTTCTCCCAAGTTCATATTCAAAAGCTACTGAAAGCATTAAACAGGGTGAATAATGGTTAAAAAAAAAAGAAAAAAAAAAGAAAGCTGAATAATGAGTACTTAATTGTAATTGACGCAATTGATTGATTTTTTTTTTTTAATTATTTGTTGCATAAAATATTTGTACGAATATGTTAATTAGATATCCTTGTGCTTCTAGTACGTGTGACAGCAGTTATAACACATCATATTTTTTGGCTCAAAATTTGACTGCCCTGATTCTGTGGGTTCAACTTTTTTTCTAAGTTGAATTTCAAAATGCCAAATTCAAAGTAAAATTTGATGATGAGTTATAAGGGATTGTAGATAATTAAGCTCTGTTGTTGCTCCCTATTTTTGATCACAGATATTCATATGTATGCACTTGAACTGTATTGGAGTACTGATCTTGCAGAGTTGATCTGTATTGTTGAGAAATAAGAACAATAAGTTCAATGTTCCACGTAGAAATAACTATAGGATTATTTATAATCTATCACATGAATATAAATGAATAATAACATATAACTAAATTTTTAGTTGACAAAATTTTGGTGGAATAATTAATTAATTCTTTCATATATAAGGAGGAATAGAACCTTGTACTTAGTAAGCTAATAATAAGTGCTTATTCACAAAAACATTTGAATACTTGACAATAAAGCCTTTATGATATTTTTCACATAACTTTCTGCCTGTATTATAATGTAACTGCAAAAAAAAAAAAATGGAACATAAACCTGCTTATATGACATGAATATTTGTAATTATAATAAATATGTGGAACTTTGGTATCCTTTAATAAATAGTTGATATACTATTCAAGAGGAAAGTCTCATGATTACCGCCAATTATTCTCAAGAAATTCTTATACATCAACTCAGAGAAAGAAAAAAAAAAAAAAAAAATCCTTTTACCTCACCTTTGTACCTCGTAAATGTTTAAGTTGATTGTTACTAATTTGATGAATTTTAATCCTGGATTTGAATTTTCAACTTTTATCTGCCACCTTTCAGAAAATGCTATAGTCTGAAACCCCGGCTTCAAGGTTCAAACCAAAATAATCATTTTTAGACTCGTATAAATGATGGAGGACACATGAATCAGTGGGAACAGAATTCTGAATTTTTGATAGTATCTTTTATAAATTATAGTCTACTTCTTTCTTTGTAAAAGCCTACAGGCATAGATGGTAAATTTCCCAACAACAACAACAACAACAAAAAAGGAAAAAGAAAAAAGAAAGGCCTACGGGGATATATGTTAGATTAACTCTCTTTTGACGAAATTTGCTCCCCTTGCTTTAGCTTCAAGTCTACTAAGAAGCTTAAAAGCGTAGGAATTTGGACTAAAATTAAGTGAATAGTTAGGTCATATTCCAGCATTAGCTTTTTATATGATCGGACCCTTTTGACAAAACTTGGGGCCTATAGAAACATAAATTATGTGAAAGAGGTCTATTTACTCAGTAGGTGACTAGGTGTGCTGCTCTTCATGATGAAGGAATCCCCTTTTGACAAAAACATAGGGGACTGGGGTTGTATAAAGTAGAGGTGGGAGAGATTTTTCTTCCCCCACCTCTCTACTTTTTTGACATCACCCACTGGTCACTTCGCGTAGATGAATAATTAAACTCTCTTTTAGAAATCTCCAATAAAAAATAAAAAAGAAAAGAAAAATCTTTTAGAACTCAAACATCTGTTATTTCTTCCATCCTTCCAGCCCTACACGGTGCCAATGATAATAAATGTTAGATTAAACAATAAGACAGACACCAACCAATTGATTAAATAAATGTTGGTTATTTCGCAACTTTAGGTTAAATTAGGTTGCTTTTGGGCCTTTTTCTCTTAAAAAGTTGCATGGACAGAAATTTGTCAACCAACTAGGGGCATCAACGCTTTTTTTTTTTTTTATTTATCAAACTCCTATTTTGTCCTGCCATTGCAAGCCTCTGCAGCTTGAAAGGCCTTCTGCTTATGTCTAGGCAAAAAGCTTGCCGTTAAAAAGGAAAAATGAAATATTTCAAAATGCAGAAAATAGCTTGGGCAATTCTAAAATTAATGTTGTGTGTGTATGCTTTTTTGTTTTTTTTTTTTTTGGGTCTCTAGAATCTTCAGCAAACTAATGGTGTTTTGGAAAAAGCTAGAATGTTCACCAAGCTTATTCAAATAATCCCAACAATAAACTGTTGTAAAAATAATGCCATATTTATGAAAGTACCTACTACCACTAGACAAGAAAATAAGTAACCTAGTTCAATCTCAGAACTGGTCCTCAACCAAACTTGTATCTGTCTCAATCTCATGATGAGAAATGAAAATGGATATGAATAATAATAATAAATAATAAAGCGGACTATGAGCAGTGACTATTGGTGGACGGAAGGTGGCAAACAAATTAGCCACATGTATCTCTACTTGTAACTTGTAATACAAGGTGTTTTCTTTTGTGTGGTGACTTAGTGGGTTTTATGGGGGCCATTCCCTCTCGCATGCTCTCAAGTGCTGCGTTAACTCCCATCATTATGCCACAACCTCGCTTTTCTTAATCCTTTTCTTTTCAAACACTTTCGGTCTGCTTTTACTTCTCTGTCGTTTCTTTATTATTATTATTATTATTATTATTTATTATCATCATTTTGTTATTGTAAGTCCTCTTCGTTAGTTGATATTGGAATAGTAAAGATTCGAGTTCGGAATTATTTATATGGGAAAAATGTTTCTGTAAGTTTGAAATTTTTGGATTTTTTTTTTTTTATTATTTCTGTGATTAGCTTTTACCTTAATTCAAGTACTTTCTCTCAATTTCTTAATATGGAGATTTGAAATTTACATATATAAAGTTTAAATCTCGAAAGATTGGGATCATTGTAATTAATATTCTTCTTTCCTCATGAAAATCAAAACCAGAATTTTCTATATACTAATCAAGAAGCAACTATTATTCATCCAATTTTATTTTATTTTTTTTATAAAAAAGTAAAATAAAATAAAATCAAGAAAATGGATATAGGCAATAGGATCCAGGATAGGAGAGGAGGAGGTGTTTTGACTGATAAGATAATACGTGGGGGATTCCATGGAAAGGGGTGGGGGGGCGGCTTGGTAGTTGTCCTTGTGGGCACTAAAGAAGGTGGGCATGACTAATAACTGGCATGGGCTCACAACTTGATGGTATGATTGGATCATGAAACAGAGCTCGTGGGCTTTTAACTTTCCCATTTCTTTTCTTTTCTTTTCTTTTCTTTTATTTTTTGTTTTAAGTAATGTTTGGGAAGCAATACAGAGAAAAAGAAAGAAAGTAAAGGCCAAGAAAGAAGCTCTATCCTGTGAGCCTGTGACCCCATTCCAAAGCAGCAAAAAGGAGTGTTAGAAAAATAAACCAAACAGATGGTAAAGAGGGAATATATATATATATATATATATATATATATATAAAATAAGGGCATGAAAAGAAAAAGCAAAGGAAAGCTGTCAGCCCCCTCCCTTCCTTTCTTTTAAAAACCATCCCAAAAAAACACCCCTCCAAAAACCCGAAACCCAAATAGCCATACACTTCACCAAGATCTAGAGCAAACACAAAACAGAGAAACAAACAGAAAAACGGAGGACACACACATACACACAAGTTGGAATTGTGCAGCACAATGAAAGGAAGAGAGGCAAAAGGAGCTCCTTCAGCAGATCTTTTAGTATGTTTTCCTTCTCGAGCTCGTCTAACACTAATGCCTAAGCCAATTTGCAGTCCAGCTAGGCCTTCTGAGCCCAACAAGCGCCACCACCACCACCACCACCACCACCTAAAGAAATCTACTACCAGAGGTCCTGGCCAAGCCAGCCCACTTTTATGGTCTAAAAGCAAGTCAATGGGCTCGGAGATCTCTGAACCAACTTCCCCGAAAGTGACCTGTGCTGGTCAGATCAAAGTGAGGCATAAAACGAGTTCTTGCAAGAGCTGGCAATCAGTCATGGAGGAAATCGAGAAGATTCACACCAACAGACAGCAACACAAAAAGAAACCCAGTTGGGTCGAGGCACTCGGATTCAAGAAAGAAATAATGCAATTCCTCACTTGTCTTCGAAGCATTCGGTTCGATTTTCGGTGTTTTGGGTCTTTCCATGAATCGGATATTACCAGTGATGATGAGGATGAAGAAGAAGACGAAGATCAATATCATGAAAACCACGTGGTGGTTGAGGCTAGCGAGGATAGTTCTGAAACTTCAAGAACTGTGTTTTCGAAATGGTTCATGGTTCTGCAAGAAGATCAGAATAATGGGTTTTGCAGAGAATTAGATAAGAAAGAGAGAGAAAAGCAGAGTGATGAAGATCGACCTGCTGCTGCCACTGGTGGTGTACCCTCTGTTCCTCCACCAAATGCTCTGCTGCTGATGCGTTGCAGGTCTGCTCCGGCAAAAAGCTGGTTGGAAGGGAAAAAGAAAGAAGAAGAAGAAGAAGAAGAAGAAGAAAAAGAAGAAAATGAAGATGATGAGGATGAAGATGGTGCTGGAGAAAGAGAAAAGGAATTGAAAAAAGCAAAGAGCTTGAAGTGTTTAATGGAGGAAGAGAGGAGAAAGAACAAAACGGAGAGCCTGGTGGTGATGAGATATGACCCAGATCTGTACAATATTTCATCTGATATCGCAAAAGAGACATGGGTTGTCGGTGGAATGAAAGATGCATTATCCAAGAGTCGAAGTTGGAAAAGATGATGATTAATCTTCCGGCCTTTGATTTCTTTGTTCCTTTACTTATGCACCATTTCTGTTTCATCTTTTTTCTTTTTGCTCTTCCATATTTTGCATTTTGGTTGTCTTTGAAGGCTTTTTTTTCTTTTTCTTTTTTTGGGGAAATCCAATCAGAATGCATAAACTGTATCAGTATTAATTAGGTAGAACTTGTACAGCTTTTCTTTCTTTCTCTCTTTCTTTTTTCTCTTGGAAATTAAAAAATTTTGCTGCCATGTACACTTTGCGGTGATGTATATGTGGACAACATTGCCTTTTTCTTATATATTTTCATAAATCAGAATCCTTTTTTTTTTATTTTTTGAAAATATCCAATACTCAGAAGTGGCTAGCTTGTTGATTTTGTAATGAAGTGTGAAATAAATTTTTGTCGCAGCTTATTAGCATAAAATGCTGGCTTACTACTTAGCGCTGCAAAAGCTTTATGATCATCGAATTGTGTAATGCTTCCAGAGTAGGCATAAAAAATATACATAAAACACACGTATGCCTGTCGTGTATAATAAAATTATTAAGATATAAATTATCCTAATCTGGTTTTCTCCTTCCACATGCAGATGGAGTCTAGTGGACCATCATTACATATATATATATATATATAGGTATATATTTCTCCCTCTGCCGCAATTTTTTGGACTGAAATCTACAGGGAATTTATTTCTTGTGTCTTGGTGTATGTCCTGGTGTCTCTCTGTCCTTCTTTATTTTCTTTTTATTTTTTTTTTCTCAATTAAGGGGTTTCATTGTTTCCTATGTTTTAGAAGAAGATGTAAAACTCATTATTTGTTTTTCATTTTTAAATTTTTTTTTTAAGAATTAAAGACAACTCATGATTTTAGATTTTTATTTCCTTGGTATCTATACCGTTGAGTCTATTATGGATGACCAATAACATTATGTTTAATTAAGCTTGCACTACTTCAAATAGAATTTCAAAAAAAATATATATATATTAGTATAGAATATGGTCTAGATTTTTTTTGTTTTGGCCAATAAAAATGGTTTACTTCATTGAATAATGGAAGAGACACATCTTGTAGGTAGTGAACCTGATTGCCAAGGAAGGCCATCTTCCAATCAAATAACTTGGTCATTGCAACAAATGCAGATTTCTCTAAGCTATGGGCTACTGTATTGGTGGTTCTTGGGAGTAAAGCCACAATACCACAATTTAATAAGAAGCTAAACGCTCAGCGCCCTTTTTAAGTCCTTAACTAGATTTTTCTTTCAACAGCTAGGCTGTCCCTCTCGTCATTAATCATTTGAATTGCCAATAGATAGTCGCTTTCCATTTCGCACGGATGGAAATCCAACCCAAGAGCAAAACGCGTGCCCCCTAAATTCTAATATTGAAATTAACTCAAAAATATGGTCTAGCTTTGAATGAACTTTCTTCTATTTTTCTGACAAACTTCTAACATATAATGATTCATAAATTGTCATAGTGTCACTTGTCATGCTAAGTATTGTTCATTTATTTCTCTACAATTATAGCAACAGCGCAAAATGGGCCCAGTTAGCCTCCCCTGTTATAAGGCAGAGTGAGATGGGGATTCTCCGTATTGGAGCGAAAATTTGCATTATCTGCTCTTTTATTTAATATATATATATATATTGATTTTTCAAAAACAATGTTTTGAAACTTGGTTAAATTGTTATTTTACTTTTTTTTTTGTTGTTTTTATATTGTTATTTTCCTTTGAAAACAAAAGAAAAAAAAAATTAAACTGTATTAAAAAAATTATAAAAATAATTTTTAATTTAATCATATATGTATAATTATACATAGGATCGGCTCAAGGTGGAGATTGTACTCCACATTCCTATGCCAACTTCAATTCGTGGAAAAGCAATTTGTCCTAATTTTTATTCCATTAGAAACAAGGCATTAAGGGATGATAATAATTCAGGACAAATTGTCATCCTTTTATATCAATCCTACAAAATGCCTTTGTTTGGGTGGAAATTACTATTGTAGGATGAATTAATTTTTTTTTTTATGTCAATATTCAAGTTTCCAGAGTTTTTTATTTTCAAGTTTAAACGATTCTTTTGTTATTTTTTAGTTTTATGTCAATTATTACTGTTCAATATAACCTAATAAGGTTCCCATTAAGAAGAAGAAGAAGATGAAGAACAAAAACAAAAAAAAACAAAATTAGAGGCAAAACGAGGTGTACATGTCTACCCATGTAGGTTATACCTGAAGATTGTAAATGCTACCCATGTGGTTTATACTTGAACTTCACATAATAGGGTTCCCAAATGGTGTGGTTTCCTTTTTCTTTTTCAAATTTTAATATGACGAAGAATATGATAATTCATTCAACTTCCTCCTCTTATATCCTCGTAACAAATTTTCTGCCTGACAAAAATTGTATATGTCCACCCATGTGGGTTATACTTCAAGATTTGACCTTCCAGTCCATGATCTCCGGGGATTTCTTCTGATTCTATATAAATTTCTGTGATGACACAGCAAATACTGGACCAAATCTTTTGTTTTGTTTTTTTGTTTCTCTCTTTTTTTTTTTTTTTTTTTTTTTGATAAATTGGGGAAGTGATTTTAATCCCATCTTGGAATTTTTAGTGGCATTCATTTAATTATTTTTCACTTTCAAAATTGATCATTTCTAGTTTTCAACCAAATTAGGGGTTATCATGAGAACCCACTCACTGGAAGAGGAAAAGAGAAAATTTAAATTAATAATTTTAAAGTTATCAAAATATTTATTAAATTTATATAGCAAATAATATAACTAATAATAGACTAATATTTAATTAATTTATATGATCAATTAATAATATATTGATATGTGTTATTTAATAAAAAAATTTAATAAATATTTTGATACTTATAATATTATAACATTATTTATAACTTAGATTATTTTAAATGAGGTGCCATAACATCCTTAACTCAAATTGATCCTCTCCATTTTAGAGAAAATGGAGAAAATATTTGTCCCACGCTTGGCCAACTTTCATTTTAATTTTTATTACAAAAATTCATCAAATTCTTTGAATGAATCGTAAGATGATTTAGACAATGAACTGCACAAATCTAAACACAAAATAATTAAATAATTAAAGCAAAGCAAAGTGTATGAAACTATGAATAGCCCACTATTTTTTAGGTGCTTGTGTAGGTCTAAAACCAGCAAATCCACCAAGGAAGTGTGTTTAGCCCAATTTTTTTTATCTTTATCATGCGGGGCTAGTGGGCTCTCTACATTTCCTTCTTTCTGTTACTATCTTCCGCAATTTTTTTTTATAATTTTTTTAACTACTGTACAGTTTGACTGAGCTCTCCAACAATTCATGGTTGCTTCCTGGAATTTCTATGACCCTTGATCCATTTTTATAAATCTTGAACGTTGGAATATTCTTCACACCCTCTGTTTTGACCAAGTAGGGATAGTCTTCCACCTCCACCTGAATTTGTCATCACAAAGAAAATGAGTCCAATTTCACAAAACCCATTGTCTACTACGGTATTATAATAGTTTCCCTAACAATCTTTTTCTCTTCCTATTCCATCGTAGTGAAATTGTAGTTTAAAAAAGTGCAAGGATAATAGTATACTATCAAATTTGTTATCATATCACTTAGGTCCTAACAAACCTTGAGGAAATTGACAGATGGGAATCTTTTGCAAACTTGTTCAAGCACTTGCAAAACTCGTTTGTGTTTGGCTTTGTTGCAAAACAGAACCACCGACATCCCTGCATTCAAATAATTAAAAAAAAAAAATGTTATTAGTTTGTATCCCTAACCAACCAAGTGAATTGGGTTGTTGGTCATAAAGACTTTTAAAAGGGTTTACCAGGTGACGTTACAATGTGTCTGAAACGCTCATTGCTAGAGATATAAACCAAATTGGATCCAAATTTCATGTCCTTGATATCTTCACCTCTTTGTTTTTTGAGCTGAAGCTGTGCCTCAAACAAAGCCCGACCAACTTCTTCATCTCCTGGTGTTTCCCTAATTAGAACCTCGTAATCTTGAACAGAAGCTGCCCACCTCTCCAACTATTCCCACAAAATTCGGAAAAACAAAATCATTAACTACTCATTTTTCAAGTTTTACTATGGCCTAGGATTTTTTTTTTTTTTTTTTTTTTAATGACAAACACTCACTTTGGCATTACAATCTGCTCTGCGTAGCCTGGCTTTGCTATAAGAAGGGTTACCGTTAAGAGCTGCATTGCAATCTTCAATGGCCTTCTCGAATTGTCCGAGCTTAGAACGACAAGCTGCTCTGTTGCATAATAAAACTGAATTGTTGGGGTCATGCTCTAGACCGTGGCTGTAAACGACACACGCTTGAGCAAACCTCGATGCTTTGAAAAGAAGGTTGCCGTTTGATCGAGCTGCCGAAACGGCTCTAGCCCTTTTCAATGTCATGGTTAACTCTGCGTTATTCGGATCGAGTTTTGCTGCTTGTTGAGCTGCCGATACAGCATCCTCAAACCTGATGCCATCCCCATGAACACCTCTGTATAAGTTTATGTTTATATATATATATATATATACATGTTGATTTATATAAGCTTTCAAGTTTTTGATCCATTTTTCAAGTTTCTGAAAATTAGTAAACAAACCTGCCAACAGCTAAGTAAACTAGTGAACCAATCATTAGCTGATATACTGTACTAGGCAAGCCAAAGAACTTGGTAGAAATATCAATGCTGAAATTGGGTCGTTTTTGGTAGGTGTTATAAGCCTCTTGAGTTTTGCCAAGATTCAGCAAGGCCTCGGCTTGTTGAGCAAAGAGCTGCACAGGCAAAAGAAAAGTAAAACAGAACTAAGGTGAGATTATTCTTGTTGAGGATTATTAGGGAATAGGAGCTTTTGGAAGAAGTGAGAAAGTTTACATGTAGAGCTGAGTTGGCACCAGAAGACATAGCAAATTGGGTCTCTTTCAGCAAAATATTCCAGTCTTGTATTTTCTGAGCCTCTGTGCACCTGGTGAGGCTTTTCTTAAGCGCCAGAGCTTGGTCAACACCTTTTGAGTCGGTATAAGGACCAGAGTTTTTGAAGTGACAGAACGCTTTCTCTGCATCTCCCAAGCTGCTTGGACCATAATTCAAATTTTAAATGCTCAAAGAAAAAAAAAAAAAAATTGACAAACAGTTTGGAAAAACACAAAACACAAAACATAATCTGTGCAAACATATCATATAATACCTGATATATAGTGTTGCCAATCTATGATGAGCTCTGTGATAAGAAGGTTCAATTCGAATAGCTTCTTTGCTTTCCGAAACCGCCTCGACAATACGGCCTAAACTGATCAAAGCAGCACTTTTATTGCTATGGTAAGCTGCTTTATATGGATCTAAAGCAATTGCTCTATCATATAAACCCAAAGCCTCACCAAATCTCCCCTGTTTGTACGCCTCATTTCCCATTCTTTTCAACACCTCAGGCTCTAACTTATTCACAACAATACCCCTCAACTCGTCGCTGTTCTTCCTCACAATGTTTCCCATCACAATATTTCCTCCAATTTTCCCATAACCGTGTCTTCCATTGACAATGGAGTTCAAATCCAGAGTCTTAGGTGTACTATTTGGGCTGTTGCTGGAGAGTGAATTTCTCGTTCCTTGCTGCTTCAAGTTCCCTAAGAGCATTGCATTATTGGAAGTGGCTCTTACCAGAGCTTTGCTCTCATCAGGTTGTTGTTGTTGGTGATCAATGGAATCCCTTCTCTGTTTTCTCTCTTCTGCCAAGCCCTGGTTCTCTGATGATACCTTGATCAGAGCTAAGCCACTGGAGGATGATGTTGAGCTTCTTGCAGCATCGGAAGGTCTTCTACCTTGAACTTTTAGCTGTGAAACTGAATTTCTGGGATGAATTAAAGCAGGTTGTCTGGTGGGTTTTTGGTCCAGTTTTGGACAAGGTTTAGTCTCTTCAGAGTGGCTTCTTCTCCTTGTTGAATTTTGAGTTGGAGATTTCTGAGACTTTTTTTCTATGCTCTGCTCCTTCAAACCATTTCTGAGATTTGAAGGTAGTGAATGAACAGATGGTTTTCTTGGCCAATAACGTTGAAAAAACTTACCCATAAAACCACAACCCAGTTCTTTTTCCACACTATAGCTCACCATCTCTGCCATGATATTTTCTGTTATCTGAAGAAGAAGAAGAAGAAGAAGAATATGATGAAAGAGGTGGGAATTGTTTTCTGAATTTGTCCTTGTAATCACCAGGAGAAATCAGAACAATATCGAAGTGTATTACAACATGAGGAATGCAAATACAAAGAGGAAAAATATTTAATTAAAGAATTGCTGAACATAACTAAAAATAAATAAATAAATTGTTCAAACAACGAAGAGATAGCTTGAAAGTGAAGGGTTTATGAGGCAACATACTCTCTCCATGTGTAATTTATAAACCCATATGCTCCTAGTCCTAGAGTGGCTTGCAAGGAAACAACTTTTATCTTTTTTTTTTTTTTTTTTTTTTTGGGGGGGGGGGGGGGGGTTTAGAGATAGGTAGGGTCATGGCTAATTACAAGATTAATTCGTGGGAATCTTTTTCTTTTTTTTTTTTTAATTAAAAAAACAATTATGAAAGTGTTTTGTTCTCTCCTCACCCTTTAGTAATGAGTACTTGATAGGACATATATGGAATGGGATAAATTATTCAAAATTTACATGTAAAAAGGGTGTGATTTTAGCCGATATAATTATTGATAAAAGAGACCTATAATTATTGATAAGCCCAATTTTGGTGGCCTCAGGTTTGATTAAACATAAATGTTCCCCAGTCTGTTAATAAGACAATGAGATTCATTAAAATGACGTTTGGATAATTTCTAGCTACTTGCGACATATGAGACAATATGAATCTAACAAAACCTGCTTACCTATTTTTATGCCGGTGGCTTGCGAAATCTTTTATTAATTCAAACAACAAACCCTTTATTTACATTTCTGTTTTATGGTAATAAAACCCTTTATTTACTTATAGTCACAAAAATGTAGTTGAAGAGTTAACAATATGAATACAATAACTCCAAAAGCTTAAAACCATGCTGTAGTTAATTCGAACTTTCTCTTATAATTAATTATAAGATCTAGAATCTAGATATCTCGTCCTTTAAATTTTTTTTAAATTGTTTCTTTTTAATTAATTAGCCAATATCTATTTCTTATGTTATTTTAAATTTACTTTGTTCTTTAAATAATAAAATAATCTACATGGGAAAACCCTTCACCTGTAAAATAATACTTTTTTTTCCCTTTTTCTTTTTTTTTTTTTTTTAAAAAAAAAAAAAAAGGTAGATGCATGATTTTGAACAAATTAAATCAAGGATTTGAAAAAGTGGAGTTTTTACCCCTTAAAGTTTAACCAAAAGGAAAATCCAAAAAGCAAAGAAGGATAGCTAGTTGTAATCCATACACACTTTTATATTGAATATAAAAATTCCTCAAAGTTGAAGAAACTTGAGGTAGACGGTAATAATTGCATGTGGAAGAGAATTGCCAGGATTGGTTAGATTGGTCTTGTTTCATTCCTTATTTCATGCTAAAAGACTTTAATTTTCAACTTAGACATGAATTCTTTAATTACGGGAAGAGAAGAACAGAGTCAAAGATGTGGTTAGCCTGGCTTAAATATCAATTTTCCTTCTTCCATTAGATATCAGGCAGTAAATTTGACAAATGGAATTTGAAAACAGGAACAAGATCATTAAACTCAGGCACTAACAGCCATATTGACTTTAAAACAAAAAAGAAGAAGAAGGAAAAAATAAATAAATAAATAAATAAATAAAAACCAATAACAATAATTAGTGTTATAAAAAAGTAAGAAATGATTAACATGATTATAAAAAGTGTTTCTAACCACTGCCCTAATTGGAATCTCGTGAATCAATTGGGACTTTGGTTAATATTATTGTCAAGAACAACCACTGTCTTGTCCAAATAATATGGATGATTAGGATAACTTAAAAGACGCCAATTAAGGGAATGTTTGGCTCTGGACCACATCGAATAATAAACCAGCTGTAAACTAAAAACCTTTTCTTTAGACAACCTTCTTTCTCCGTTTCTCTTTACCTTATCTACCTTTCTTTTTCTTTTTCTTTTTTTTTAAGCTTAATTATTTAAATTTTGTTGGCACAATTTTATTTTTGGGTGGCTATTAGCAGGGAAATTTGCTTAATTTGTAACTTTTCTTTCATACTTGGAGTGAATACGATGCTTATATAGAACCGTCGAAGACTATGTGTCTTTGAATCTGACTACATTAGTTGTCTGCAGCATAACATTGCTAAGTCGGTGCCGGCTTGTGACCCCAACAGGAAGTTCACAGTTTTCACCAAACAAATCACCCTTTTTCAGACGGCAGCATTTAATCAATAGACAGACCAAGAAATTTCATTATAGTGACCCTTTTTTGAGTTGATTGGCTGAAGATGAGTAAACCCAATTATTTCAAATAGATAGAACAGTATCCATCCCAACCGACCCCCATCTCAAACATTACATAATTTTGAAGGAATATTTGACATCCCATCCATCATATATCTGGAAAGTTATATTATCCTGTAACTTATTAATTGCATGTAATTGACATGTAATTTATGAGTTGTCAGTAACATAACATACTTGACATGGTAACATAGTTGATATAGTTTAGTAGAAAACGTTTATATCTTATATAAAATTTTGTTACAAAATTGCAAATACATATAATATATGATTAGATTTAATCTGCTGCGTTTTGCATATAATTATAATTACAAGAAATTAGATATACATATAATTATAATTATAAGAAATTAGATAGCAAATTACATGTAATTTGGATGCAAATGTTTGTCGACGACCATTTAGTGGAGACGATGGTCAAAGCGAGATTATATGTAATTGCAATCTAATTACATGTGAGGGATGTTATCCATTGATGGTGAACGATCATTCAACCACATATAACCACGTTATCAAACAGTGAGAGATGATTATATTGTCAGCGAACATATGATGATAAACATTTCTAATAATCTGATCAAATAATTTTATTTTATTTATGGTGGATGAGTAAACCACAATTACTTATAATTCAGATAAAATTCTTCACATATTATATGTATTCAGGTACATATATCCAGCATAAATTGAACGACTTTGCCTTACAAAAAAGGAAATATTTAAATATATAGATATAATCAAGTTTAAATTTTTTTTCTTTGGGGAATGATTTGAACTTTGTACCTTTAATTTCTTAAGAAAATAGGTTTTTTTTTTTTTTTTTTTTATCAGTTTAGTCCCCATAAGCGCATCTATCATGCATAGTATTTTTATTACGAATAATAAAATAAAATAAAA